>NC_056731.1:1920591968-1920796968 GCF_019279795.1 Protopterus annectens | reverse complement strand
TCATTCAATGGGCTATGCTAACTGCTTAATGTTGTCTACTGAATAAAGCTTCAAACAGTTTCAATGAACATAGCCTCCATGCCTTTCTACAAACAGTCTGTCTCATGGATAGTTTTCTTATGTATTTCAGAGTTAATTTCTTGTTTTTATACTGTCAGCTAATTTTAGAGTATTTTGTTAGTAGTCTAGTTAGGCTTATGTTCATATATGTTAGTTTTATGGTATGTCAGTGCCTAGCAGTCTCATGTGTGGTATTGATTAGAAAATTATGATTAAGATACCCACATCAGTTGTTGTCTAAACTGCCTGTTTCCTAGTTCACTGAGTCAGAAACAGTATTAATTTGCCCTACACAGTCCACTAAAAGATATTAGTAGCCTTTTACCTTGTATGATGAATGTATCACCAAATGTAAATGTATAATGGAACTTTGGTATAGATTTTATTTCTACTGACGTCATATGGATTGAACATAATCTCTAAATAAGCTCGATTTATCATAGTGCCATATAAATAAATATGCACAAACGTATCACTGTGCATGTGCCCTTTTATGATAGGTGCACTGAGTTGTAAAGATATTTAATGTCTGAAAAGAGGGGAAGGGTGTTATCATGCTGACTGTTAATTGTCATAATCAAAGATATAGGAAGTGTTGCTTAATGGCGACAAACCACAAAACAAAGGTCATACAGAAAGTGTCGCAAGCATTGTTACTATTTATCAGTAACATAAATAAGTTATTTAAAGAACAGAAATCATGAGAATCAAAATCCCAACCTATTTATTCATTTGCATTATTGGCTCATTGGCAAATGGTGAGCTATGTTCCCCAACAGACATGCTGTTTCACTCCTTTAACCTCAGAATGATTGACATACACCCAGTGGAACTCAGTGTCAGGGATAATGTAGTATCTAATGATACTGTTTAAGAAACACATTTTACAGAGCTGCATTGGGTACTTTGTTTGGGGTACCCTGCTTGCAATGTATTACAATGTTGCCTTATTTTGAGCCTCACATTTCACAGCTGATATTCTGTCCCTCAAAGATTTTACAGGACTCAGTTCAGCAACTGATATGTTATAGTTCATATTTTTCAGCAGACGTTACTGCTTATAGGGATTTAATTTTCCCTGACATTCGGCAATCTTGGGCTTAATGGATAGGACATGGATGCAGGAAACAAAGCCATCCATAAAAATATGGGGGCCCACAAGAAAAAACATGCTTTAGGTAATTTCTCTGTTTGATAATGTCTAGTTGTTGATCAATAATTCTAGCTTCTCCAAACATTTTGTCAGTGGATACAAATATATTCACCTTCCACTCCTATAAACACATCCAGATACCCTGTGCAGGGCAGTGTGCATTACAGATGGTCTCAAGAAGACATCTGCAGTGGAAATGGGGATTCCTCTGGGATCCCAACTGCTGTTTATAGCAAGAAAACAACAAAAATTACATCAGCAACAGAAACATTAGAAATTTCAAAATCTGATTTTTGTGTACTAGATATAAATTGTTTACAGTATTATTTGCCTTATGTAAATTTTTCACTGTTAATGCAAGAATTTTGCAAATGGTTATTTTTAAGATGCTGAAATGGTCATATCTAATGGCATATTTTTGCCCTTTCTAGTTTGTTGTGAAATATTTAAAATATTCTGTTGTATATTTTTTTGGTTTGTGTTTACTCTTGAATATATTTAATAAAATGTTATTAAAAACAAACAAAAGAAAGTGTAGCATTCTTTCAATGATTCCCAGAGCTGGCTTCTTTCAAAGATAATACCAGCATTTTGTGAGCAAAGGAATGTATAGAATTTCTGTCAAAGATTTGCAGAATCAGTTATTTCAAATACGCTGTCACTATTCTCAGAAGAAGATGGACTATAAAGTTAGAGATTAGCAGAATCACTTTTAAAGAGGAAATCAGTTACAGTGCACAGAACTGGATCCAGAAAAGAACGGATTGGGAGCTACTGCTCTCCACACATCACTGTCAGCAGGTGCACTCATCCCTCATTGTCTTTTCAAGTTCTGTATATTTAGAAATGCCACTATAAATGCTAAATTACAAAATTCAAGTACATTTCATACAGAAAATAAAGGCTTAAGAGAAATGCATAATACTATGTATGTTTGTCTTGCTTGACCCTCCCACACCCCATCCTACCCTCCCCACTCCAGATGAATCACATCCTTCATGTTTTTTTTTTCATACTTTGTCTTACTCTTCAGTTTTGTCAGTAATCCTTTCAACATATCATAAATGATCAAGACTGCACTGAAATAAATGAGATAAACCAGGGGCTAGCAGACCCCAGAAGCCACTGGTGTCTAGATGTTCTGAGGTGTATTTCATTACATGCTTTCCAAACACTTTATCCAATGATGTCCTGAACAGTAATCTTGACTAAGGAACGACATTCAGTCTTGTTTTCTTTTAGGGAAGAAATGTGTTGTCTCCAAGGCGTAATGTTTAAAGAAGATAAAACTAGCATTTTTCAATAAAATGAGAAAACAAATGCTGATATGGGTACATAAATCATATTTGTAAATAGTTCCTTCACCCACCCCCTTCTATGCACCATTTGTGTACTAGATTGGGATAAGAGCAAAAGAACACATGGCAGCAATTATATATTTTAAGTTGTTGGTGTTACACATACATACATACATACATACATACATACATACATACACACACTGTACACCTCCTTACATCACCCCCAAAAGATGACTACCTTTTGTATATCTCTCTTTGATGTCAGTCTGGGATAAAACTGAACAAACAAATGACCAAAGTAACATATTTCAAATTGAGGGCTTCAGACATCTATTAAAACATACGTATCTATCTATATATGTATATAAATCTGCCTCCTTACTCCTACCCTACCCCCTAAAGACAGTCACCTAGATACATGTATAATGCTTAGTTCTGAGAAAAAAGAGAAAAAAAACAATGCTCACATTAATGTATTCCAATTTGTTACTCCAAGGTGGTATACTGCTTCTCGAGAAGTTATAGTGACTTTCTATGCAAACCTCTGAGGTCTGATTGTGTGGAAAGTAACAAGTTGTGGCAGGGGGCTGTTTTAGACTAGGTGATCAGATCAGACGTTGAATAGTACCCCCTATTAAGCCTGTGTCAAAATCTGTTTATATAATTTGGGGCATGCCCATGCTCAGAGGAAAAGGGATGTTTGGTGCCATCCATTACACAGTCTCTTGGAAGAGGGGCAGCACTAAAAGTGTGGTTCCAGGGGCAAGAATTTGGTCACCAAGTCACTTTGGCAGTAGTCCTCATCACAAGTGTATTGGTGCATGTAGCTATATTACAGATGGCACTGTTGTCCACATGAGGATATGGGGTATCTATCCTTCCACCCTGGGGATTGGTTAGCCGTAAGCAACATACATCCTCGTTGACATATACTAGCAAGAGTACAAATCATCACTGAGTCTACCTTTAGGAGAGTTTCTTCCAGTCAGGTCTTACCTTCATTAAGGAACACTCAGGATGAGGGGAAAAAATAAGTATGGATGACAGATGGAGGTCTGCTGCTCAACTAGTATGATGGGAAACGACATGCAGAAAATCTGTATTGCAACCTAATATGTATGCTTCCTTAGAAAAAAAATGACTGTAATGAAATAAGTTTTAATGCAAAATAAAAAAGCTTTACTAATCTATTGTTTATTGTGACTGCGATTGCAGTGGTTATGGCAGGCAAAGCTAGAAATAACATGCAATAATTTTCTTTCTCTTCTCCCTTGTTCATCTACAATCAGTGTGTTGTGCTCATAGTTTTGGAATGTATGAATTTTATCTTTTTAATGTAAAAGAACAGAGAACTGCTTTTGAAGTGTGTTGGATCTCCAGATTTGTTGCCTAGTTTTATGACTATAACAGGCAAAGATAAAATACCAGAAGCTGTCTTTCTGGTAAGATGTAATGGCTATAATAGCTGATACACTTAATTGCTTGCACTGCAAAAACTCAGCTCTCAAAAACAAGTAAAAAATAGAAAATTATGTAAATATTACTTTCACTTGCCAAGAATATTTTTAAACAAGTAAATATTTCTAGAATCCATACCCCCCATGGGCATCATAAAACTAGTGCATTCAGACTTAAAACAAGTAAATAAGCTAGTGCATTCACACTTAAAACAAGTACATTTGTTTAATAGAGAGAAAACAGATTTATTTTCTGAATATGTAGGAAAGTTTGCTTTAATTTAGAAAGTGCTAGCCATTGTCTTGAAACATTTTTAGGAATTATATCTTAAAACCATTGCCACCAGATTAAAACCAACTATTATTTTAGATGCAAAGCAAAAGATAAGCCATTTTGTCTAAAATTGTAGGAAATATTACTTGAATTTAACATTCAGTGCTGGTTTAAATGCCTTGAAATGAAACAACATACCCTGGAATTTATAGAGAAAAATATACTAAACTGCAAATTGACTGCTTAAATAATCCTTTACCCAGAGGCATGTATGGCAGAACAACATGCAACAATAAGGCCATTTCTCACTGTGAAAATGAGAATAACAGCATATGCAATATATCAAATACAGTGACCTTCTAAATAGACAAGCAACATGCTGCCAAACAGTTAAAGATGAAATCAAATTTGAAGTTTGTTATGTCCTGCACTGCAAGGGACACGATAATGACCAGGAATGAAAAAAAAAGGTTTTGTGCACTTCTACTCAGCAAGGAACTTTTTCCACTTAGCCATAGCTTTTCTATATGAAGAGGTCACATCATGGTCATGGATGGCATCTGACAGTACTTCAGTCGACACCACAGACAGAAGTGTTGCAATGCAGTTAGGCTATGTAAGGTAAAAGGTTTAATAACATGCCATGGGATACACCACACTTTCATAAATGTCCTCTTTTGGGAAGGTCATCAAAGGCATTGTTCCAATGGCCAGTAAACATTTGGTTTTACAGACAATCATAACAGGAATGAAGAATGGCTTTGTCTGAAGAAAGGTGTTGGGGTTTTCTTTACACTGACCAAAACAAAGAAAAAAAAAAGATTATGACCACAAAAATTATTCATTCTAATTTATGCTGAAGTAATATATAAATTATCAAACACGTACACATTTCTTACCTCAAGGATATGAAGCATAGCCTCACCTGCATGTAACTTCTTGGGTGGAGCCACAAGTGATGGGAACATGTCTAAGCCTTTATCAAGGCAATTGAGTGCTTCACTGTTAAAAACAAAATCAGACATCAGATTTACTGTGGCCAGTTGTTTTCAAAACCACAGAGTAGTTCAGATTTTTTTGTATACACTTAGCAGATTGTGATGTCATGATACAGGAAATTTTACATTTTGATACAATGCCAATAAAAGTTTTGAAATTCAAAACCATTTTCTATACTCAACACAGTACATCTAAATCAAAGTTTATTTACATTGGAGTTTTGTTTGCATGCACTAAAGTCTTTTCGGTGATAAAGAAACACTTTGAGACCTATGCGGAGTTTAATTTTTTGATACGCTTGAGGTAATTATTGTGTGGTGGTAGCCCATTCTCAATAGTCAAGACTGAAGTGGAAGTGCATGCTGTAGAGTAGATGCCATGAAAAAATAAATTGAAATACATTATCAAATTGATACTTTCCATATGTTTGACAACCCTAGTATGAGGTACTCATTATCCACACTCAGAATGTTACCTACAGTATGATGGTATAACCCCAAGTTTGCAGAAGCAAACAATAACATAGAAGTAAATAAGAGGTAATAATTACCTTTGTTTAACAACAATGGCTTCATGAGCATTCTGAATACTGCATAAAACTGTGCCTTCTCATAAAAGGTCCCCCAGCAGGTCTACAGATCAGTTAAACAGAGTTCCCTCAATCAAGGATCTGTCGGAGCTCATCCATAAGCTGACATACACACACAGCCAGAGAGAGAGAGTGCAGTGTCAAACATATATAAAAGTTATAGCTGGGTAAGTAAGGATTAGCCAGAAAAGATCAAACGTTTTAATATTTTTGTGGGTATTCAAAAATAATACATTTTGCATCTTTCATTCTGCATTCATTATTGTGACTCAGCTGATATTGCTACACCATATCTCATTTAAAATGTGGTTACATATATGTCTACTTAAAATGAGCACATTTGCTTACATGAGCCAGTTCCCTGAAGCAAGGATATGCTTGAAGAAACTTGGTAGGCTTGTCCTACCCCTTAGTAACATCAGAGTCAATGAAGGCATGCCTTGCGTGGAATTTAAGGTCTAGTAGCTGTGAAATATCCTTCTTGTTGGGTCTGACCTTACTTTTGTACGTCTCCTGTACAGTTTATAATGTCTTGACTGTTTCTTTAGATTATCTCTAATTGCAATTAACACATACCGTGAAATGTAATGTTTTCTTTGTAGAAGTTGCATTTATACAAAATCATTATATTTCAGTTTGTGTTCTTACCACCCAACTGGTCAAGCTCTGGGGTGCTACATTGTGGTGATCTCTTTATCACAGACATGGTAGAGTCACCAGTATAATCAGTGGACATCTCCTAGTTGTTTTGAAGGCTAAGGCGTCATGGTCTCTCCCTGCTTCTTTTTGTGGGTAGTCATATTCACAGCTGTATGGGTACTGGAAGTCATTCCCCAGATGCTCTCTTAATGGAAATCATGCTTGTTACTGTATTTCTGATTAACTGACAGTGAAGATCTTTGGAAAAGCTGTGGTCTCCTTCTTGTCCAGCTCACTGCTTTTCAAAAAAGATGTTACTTGACTGCTCCAACTCTGTGTTTGTGTATAACACATACTGTGGACTTAGAAGTTGTACAATTCTGTTAATACCATGCTGGTCTCTTGGCTTTGGAGAATGTTGGGTGGATAGAGAGGAAAGAGGGCTAAGAGAGGGGCTGAAATCAAAGGTCCCAGAGGAGGTGCCTGGTCTACACAAGTCTGATTCTTTGTCCTGTACATGAGAAACGTATATTTAGTGATAATTATAAGGCAAAGAACGCTGACTGTAAGAACAAGGAAACATGAAAAAAAATACAGTCTATAAATGTATAATAGTCATGAAATGATTATTTGATAACAGAACATACTGCATGGTTATATTAAAGGTTGTCCCATGTGAACATTTGTCAAAAATGTGATTACCTCACTTTCACCATGAGTAAGTCTCCAAATGGTCCTCCTTCTGAAAAAGTGCTCTGGCTCAGGAAAGAGATCACATAAATCCTCCTTGGAGAGCCTGGGCAGCATGTCTGTGGTTATATTAGCAGCTGAAAACACATCTACTCACACAGTAAGTGATCAAGCAATATAATATACATCATTATAATATCCAACATTCTAATACATTTCTATTCACCTTCTCTTAAGGTGACTTTTATATCAATGAATAAAAGAAGTATATTGTGTCATGAAATGCAAAAGCACCAACGGTTCCTGGAGTTCATAAATTCAAATGCCATGGAACAGCTAGTCACTGTTCCCACGAGAGGAGAAAATATACTAGATCTCATTGTCACAAACATGGGGACAAAATGCTCCACACCGGAAGTATATCCCTCATTGGTGAGATCTGATCATAAACTAATCTCACTGGAAATCCACATCCCGCCCCCACCCCAAGCAAAAAAGACCATAGTGAAGAACTTCTCTAAAGCAAACTTCACACTACTCAAGACTGGTGTGGTATCCTTCAAGGCCCCTGAGCCAGAGGAAACCACAACCCAAGCTGCCTAAGCCCTTACAAATGCCTTCTATGAACACCTCCAGGACTGCATGGATCAGGCAATCCCAAATAAAACCAAGACTCTTTCCACAAAGGGCAAACATCCAGTCTGGTGGACCCCAGCCATTAACAAACTTTACAATAAGAGGAGAAAGCTATTACATGATAGAACAAAATCCATAAAAGGGAAGTCACCCCTGAACATTATTAGTAAAAAAATACGAGCACTCATAAAATCAACTAAGGCCAATTTTGAGAGAAAAATTGCCATGGATTCAAAGGACAATCATAAGGCCTTTTTCAGCTATGTTAGGAACCTGGGTGGAAACTCCCAGATAGGCTCAGAATTAGTCCAAAATGATACAAAAATCACTGAACCCACAGACATTGCCAACATACTGGCAGACAGGTTCAGTGCAAACTTCACGCCCCTCTCCCCCTCTAAAGGAGAGATAACTATCCCAGCCGAGTGTAGCCTCCCGGACATCTCAAATGCGCAGGTGAAAGCTGCTCTCTCTAAAGCTAAAAACACAGCATCAATGGGACCGGATGGTGTCCCCGGCTGTGTGCTACACGAGCTAAATGAGGAATTAAACCCGCACATAAGGCAGCTGTTTAATCTCAGCCTTACCACAGGATACGTGCCCAAGGAGTGGCGTCACGGCAACTGTGGTCCCACTCCACAAAGGCGGTGCCTCTACGGACCCTGGTAATTACCGCCCCATAAGCTTAACAAGTCTAGTCTGCAAAGCTATGGAGAGGATCATAATGGAGCTCATAAACAAAGATATAGGCGACTTGCAGACATTGGACCCGACCCAGTTTGGCTTTGTCAAGGGAAGATCATGCCTTTTGAACTTGGTTGACTTCTTGAAACAGTCACCAAGGCCATTGATGAGGAAAGGCAGTCCATACAGCCTACCTTGACCTTGCAAGGCTTCGACACAATACCCCACTCGGGTATTGTAGAAAACTTACCAGCTTAAATGTAAACCCATATGTCACAAGATGGGTTGCAAACTGGCTTAAGGACAGAACCCACAGGGTTAGAGTTGCTGGCGCTGTGTCAGACTCCAAGCCGGTCACAAGTGGTGTCCCACAGGGCTCGCTCCTTAGCCCGCTATTGTTTGCCATCTACTTGTCATAAGTACAGGCCAACATGGGAGGACTTTGGCTGACAAAGTTTGCAGGCGACTGCAAACTGGGCCATAGTGGAAAGTGCATCGGACACGGATATCCTTCAGAAGGGACTCACGGAAACAGATAGCTGGTGCCAGAGCCATGGCCTGAAGTTAAACGCCAAAAATGTATAGTCATACCCTTCGGGAAAAACAAGGTAACCCCAAGCTACCATATAGGTGGCAATCCACTAAGCACAGAAGAGGTTATCAGGGACCTGGGGACCCAGGTTGACAGTAGCCTTTCTTTTGACACTCACATTGCTAAAGTGGTTAGAAAGACCTTCTACATTGCCCACCTGATCATGAAGGGATTCACATCCAGATCTAGTGAGGTCATTGTTCCCCTGTACTCTTCACTTATCAGACCAATGATCGAGTACAATGCCCCATTCGGGATGTATCTCACCCGACATCTGCAGCAATTGGAGAGACCCAAAAGTTCCTCACCAAAAGGATAAAGGGACTCCAAAATCTGTCATATGCTGCCAGATTGAAGAAACTCCAGCTCTATTCAGTCGCATACCGTCTGCTCAGAGGTGACATGTGCCTGACATACAAGGCCATGTCCAACCCGAATTAATGGACATGCTCCACCTCAAGAAATCCAAATCCACCAAAACCACTAGAGCAAGCGACTTAAACCTTAGCACGGATATAAATAGGACGTGCTGGAGGGATAGATTTATCACTCAGAGACTCCCTATGCTGTGGAATAAAATCCCGGTCCATGTGAGGCAGAGCACCTCGCTGACTCTGTTCAAGAGAAATCTAGACCTGTGGATGGGAGATCGTAGGTTTACCCCAGGAATCATCTCTGTGTCACTGCTGGACAGAGGCACAACAAACTAATGGGCACAGTATTTTTTCATATAAGGGGTGGCGTAAGCCACAATAATTTGGGCTAGGCTTATAAATGCCTTAGGGCAGATAGCCTAGTATAAACCTATGAACCTATGAACCTATAAAATGAATCATTTCACCCAAGAGACCCTTTCAGTAATGTGTCCAGGCATGCACAAGCACTGAAGTCAAACATTTCACAAAAGCATATTGCAAAATACAAGGAAAGACATTATATATTACAACTTTGTCATCTGAAAGAGAAAAAAATTGTCACTCGTTTGTGGCATGGGAACAGCCCAGTAAATAACTCTGTACTTGCTTTTCAAATGTAGAAAACCTGCACCATCAGCTCAAAAGATGATCTGGATTTTTTGAGTCATTGCAGCTATTTATTGCTAACAGTCGACTTTACCAATTAGCACCTAGGTGGGCCCAGTGGCGTAGCTAGAGTTTTTGCCACCCAGTGCGTTTTTTTAGTTTGCCACCCCTCACCCCTCCCCCTCACAAAATAAAACATAACCTTTGTGGGGATTTGTCCAATCATACCTGTCAGTCCACAAACATTTAAAACATAAAAGAGAAGCCAATGCTCTGGATTATGCAGAACGCTGCACAATTTACCATAATGAACCCACTGTTATGCCTTGAACAGCTTTGGCTCCACTACATAGCTTTTTATTGGTTCACATGCTGCAATTACTGTCAACTGGCATCTGGCCCCCCCAGAGCATCCCCTTTTGTGGCAACCCCCTACCCCTTCAAAGCAGCCCTAAGCATTCCAGTGTTCATGACTTGGCTACTTAAATTGCTGATGTTACCTTAAAAAAATTGGTAAGCTGGTAATATTGCAATATGAAATGATTGACAAACCAACAAGTTCATAGTTAATAGGCATCTCATACAAGATGCACTTGGCACATACTTTCTTGTAAAATGCGCTTGACATTCAGCCATATCTCTCAACTTTGTAGCATAAAACATTTGGAAAAAGCCTAAATATATGGGGGGAACAAAGGCCCCAAACCAGGGACATATTTGAAATATTACTTGTATGTCTTAGAAAGTTGCTAGAATAAAAGGTTTTTATTACCATGCATTTCCTGAAAGTGCTAATACTGTATAAGCTAACAAAGTTGTGACTAGATACAAACTATAGGCAGAGAAATGCAACAACTTCAACCATCAGCCAGGTAAGTTTACAGTGTCTTTACAATCAATACAGACAACTAGAACAGACCATTAATTTCACCATACTGTAGTGATTCATGTAGTTAAATCAGCATTTAATAAACCAAACCTCTTAACTGATAAAATAGTTTATATTATCTGAGGTTTATCTGCTAGGCAGGTTACTGTATAGAAACAGTTAGCAAACTCACAAATATCCCATAAATAATCCTAGATAGATGCAATCCAAAATAAACATTAAATGTAGGGCTAGAAATTACTACAGTACAGCTGAATACAAATACCTGCAATGGAGTATTGTTACTAAAGCAGATTTCAAAAAAGAAAAATACAGTATTGTACATTAAATAATTATAAAACAATTACCTTAATCTGGTAAAGTATCCAAACACTTATAGTAAAACCAATGAAATAATGGCTCATACACAACACTAAGGCTTGCAGGAGACAGTACAGCAGTTAAAAGTGAAAGAAAAGATGGTACCAAACACTGTCTGAGACTGAAGGTAGAAAGGCAATACGGGAGTAAAGAAATGAAAGTACAGGACAGGAGTGTGTCCAAAAAGGCTAGGTACAGGAATACATACAGAAAGTGAAACCAGACTGCATCTATCAGCAGAATCCTATCACTGGAAATGTAAGTAAAGTACTTCTTCTTTTGGCTTTTCCCAGTTAGGGGTCACCACAGTGGATCACCTATCCACTCACGATTGGCAGTGGAGTTTTATGATGTCAAGTTGCCAGCCTGGCACCCAACAATCCACAGAAGGCACACATGCATGCACTCACGCCTAGGGCCAATTTAGAGTGTCCAATCCACCAACAGCATGTCTTTGGGATGTGTGAGGAAACCAGAGCACCCGGAGGAAACCCACGTGACCACAGGGAGGACATGCAGATGCCACACAGAAGGCACCCCAGCCAAAGATCGAACCAGAGATCCTTTTGTGGTGAGGCGGCAACGCTAACTGCTGCACCACTGCAGCCGCCCTAAATGTAAGTAAAGTACAATATTATTTGGGAATGCAAAGGAAAGGGTAAAAGGAAGAGAAATGCAAGGTACTGAGGTGTAGTATAAGGTAAGGTTTACTAGATATCACAGAGTTAACACAAGGCAGTGAGAGGTGGTAAAAAGGAAGGAAATTTAAGGGGGGGGACAAGTATTTGCAGAGAAACAGAGATGAAAAAGAAGGGTGATAGTAAAGGTGGTGCCCAGCTGTGTGCAGAGAGCCTTACAAAGAATGTATAGAATCCTAACACAGAAGAATGATAAAATTAATTTCAAACATCTATTTTATTTTGGTGTGCTGCAAACAAGCGATGTAAAGCACTGAGCTTGGTGTAGGTGTTACTTGAAATTCATGTTGGGTGATTAGAACTGTGATAAACTGAGAAGTTGCCAGCCCAGCTAGATAGAATTGTCCTTGTAAATATTAATATGAGCCACAGGCTTGTTTGACAAATGTAAGAAAATTATGTTATGTGCTGAGCTTCAAAAATGTAACCACAGTGCAACCTGCTGGAAGAAAGATGATAAGTAAAGAATTTTACGACTGTGTGTGATCTCAAGCTAGGAGACAGGATGTCAGCAGCTGGAAATTCTTTCTATTGTCTTAAGACAGAGATAATTACTAGGTCTCACATGTAAAGTGTATGTTATTGCTGTGACTTCCTGGCAGCTGCAGATCACAACGGAATGTTAAATTTTGAGTTCTGTTAGCCTGGGAACTAAATCAAAAGTGACAAGAATTATGTAACCTGAAATGACTCGGCAGTAATGTTTATTACCAATTTAAGGACTATTTCAGAAAGAAAGAAGTGCATTTTGTATTTTGTTCTGAATCTGACAGCTCACCAGCACTGTACCTTGCTCTGTAAGTAGGGTTTAGATCTCAGTATTTCTCTTAGAGATAGACAGGATTATAGCCAGATTAGTGTAGATGTTTTCTATATTTATGTAAGACTATCCTACAATGTTGTTTTAAAGTATTTCCTGTGATTTCTGAACTCTCTATTGTCACTGTGTTAAATTAATAAGTATTGTCTTGTGTTTTTATTATTTTTATTAAATATTTTTAACCTTTTAACTGTGGCTGTTTTGTGTACAGACAATTTAAGATCTTAGGGTACTTGCATGTATTTGGTGATACTGTACAAGCCACTCCAATAGCCTTGCTGTTCGTCACACTTACCATTTGGATAATAATAACATTGCACGGTAGAATTGGACACCCTTTGGTAAGGGCCTTTAGAGTAGCTGATAAGAGTAGCTGGTGGCAGTGATTACTACCTTATAGCCTGGGCAGAAGGGGGCATAGCTAGTGAACCTGTGCCAGCCTTCCCCAGGAGTGTCTGTGTGTTTGTATATAAATCAAATCTCAAAGTCTGAGTACATCAGCTACTTGGGCAGGGGCAAGAAGCACTGGTTGGACAAAGAGGGTACTGGAGGTTTTTGCTTGACTAATCAGCTGAGATCTGAACACTATATCTGTGCCAATGGGGAGTCTTATTGGGGATCTGGAGAGACAGGGAGTAACCAGCCCCAGACTGACAGTGATACATGTGTGCTCTTAAAGGAAAGTGTACTTTACTGTGTGTGTACTTGTTATCCTCTCAATGTGGAAGCCCCTCACCGGTGTCAGTGGTGAGAATTGAGTCTCCTGAGTACACGGGTGTCACAAGGACTTTACAACTTTATTTTGGTGTGCTGCAGACAGGAGATTTAAAGCACTGAGCTTGGCGTAGATGTTACTTGAAATTCATATTGGGTGATTTGTAGACTTTTACAACCTTAATCGGCTAAAGTATCCAAAATCTTACAGTAAAACCACTGAAATAATATCTCATACACACTACTAAGGCTTGCTGGAGACAGTAGAGCAGTTAAAAGTGAAAGAAAATATCATGGCTTATCAAGTGGAGGCCACACACCTTGCACAGGCAACTGACTTTGCAGATGCTGAAAATCTGGTTGATTTTACCTCTTATTACACAATTTGCAACAACAACCAAACTTTTGCACACATCAAATACTATCTTGGGGACTTAATAGAATTGCACAACAGTTCAAATGACTCATAGTGTGTTCCCCGATATAAAGTTTCTCAGTTCACACTGACTGCTACTGATATTTCACAGACACACACACACACACACACACACACACACACACACACACACACACACACACACTATCAGAAAACACTTTTTCCCATTTCAGGGTCATAGTGACCTTGAGCCCATTTCCAAAGGGCATAGGGCACTGGGCAGGGTACACCCTGGACAAGCCGCCAACTCATCACAGGACATGGACTACAACACTCACTCGCACACTATCCATACAGTCAATTTCACATCACCAATTCACCTAACCTTCGTGTCTTTGGACTGTGGGAGGAAACCAGAGTACCCAGAATAAACCCACGCAAACACGGACAGAACTTTGAATCTCCATGCACATTAACAACTTTTCAACAAATGTTTTATTTTAAGTAGACATGTATATTTCCAAGGTGATCCTTGAGTGGCTTGAAAGGTGGCTATAAAATGTATTTATGCTTGTGTTCATGTTGAACAGAGGAATGGCAAACTTAATTTTTCAAATATCTTACATAAATAAAGGCAGATTAAACAGATAAGCCTGTTCTTAAAAGACATGTACTATTTGAATGTTTGCAATAAATTAATGAAGAGGTGAAAGAAAAAGATACTTGAAACAAGAAATTCTGACTACAACAAACCAATTCTGCATGCTTGAGAATGGTTATAAATTTTATAGTTCTTGTTTTAAGCATTACTTAGAATCAGTAATAAAATCTCAGTAACAAGTTAAATAATTGTATTAAGATAATTAAGGGCAAAATGGCTTGAAACAAGCAAACTTCTCTTACATAAAAACTAGAAAAATCTTGTCAAGCAAAAAACAAACATTATTACTTTGATTTTAGATATTTAATCTTACATAGATTTCACTTTTTGCCATGTGCATATCATTAAGACTCTAGGGTGGATTCAAAGGGAAGGACACATACATGGATATGTTATGACAATTCTATTGGTGCAGAACTGATGCAATTAAGCTTATGTTTCTGAAGAGAGGTTGCCATGACAAGTAAATGGAATGATTGGACCACCATATAAAGTGTCAGGAGAATGTCATTTGATGAGGATTGGGGCTGGGGAAAGTCAGTATATATAACTGTGTGCTATGCTATACTATCCTATGTATAGGTGACATTTGTGTGGTGTATCCATCTGGAAAATGCAGTTGCTTGACTATTTATTTATTAATTTATCTAACCTGAAAGTCAGGAATATATTCTGTAGTCAGAGTTATCCAGGGAACTTGGGTACCTGGATTTTATTTGTTTCTGTGTGCATCCTGCCAGTTCTCAATGCCTTTTGTTTTATTTCCCTGTGTGCATCATTCTACTTATATTTTAATATGTACCTGCATTGTTTTCTTTATTATTTAAGTAAAGTTCATTTATTAGTCATTAAGCTCTTGTGGATAGCATGTATTTATTTAGTTATTATGTCCATGCACTGTTAGATATATGACAAGAGGGTAAGCATTACTGACACTGTTGGTCCCATTAGACTGCTTAAGCCTACTATTACTACTAATATGAACTGGTATGTTTACATTGGCTTAATGAAGAGCAGACAGCTAATTGGATGTCTCTGACCCTAAACTCACAGTGGTGTAGCACTATAATGACAGGAAATAAGCTATATGATATGAGTGCGCATGCATGTGTGTGTGTGTGTTGTATGTATGTATATGTATATATCAGAAATTGTATATCACATTGTACATGCTGTATATGTAGAATATCCTACAGAAAGAACATAACCATGCAGCAGCATTTAGAACTAGCAGAACCTGCAATGTTTTATACAGAAGGCCCAGGTAATGTAAATCACCTGAGAAATGTTGTTAAAATAAGAGCTAGAAGCCCATGATGACAGAGACTGGCCTTGCAAAGAAGTGGAATTTTGGGCCTACAGTAGAAATTGAAAGAGGACCATGACCAGAGGAAACTGTGGTATATGACAGAAGAAAGTCTCCGAAAGTACTCAAGGAGTAATAGGAAAACTACACATGGATTCATTTACAGTAGCATGACTGAAAAGTTGAAGAACTGCTGTGTTCATTGAAAAGAGACTAGCTAAAAACAGAAATCTGAGTTCAAAGTTCTGAATTTTGAACTGTGAGTTTCTTAATAGTGCATTGTGTAAAATTATGATTATCATTATAAATTTGTTTGCAGAACTGAACTTTATTTTTGCATTTCACTATTAATAAATTACCCTTAAACTGAAGAAGTGTCTCAAGTGTGTTATTAATGCTACATTGATAGATGCAGTGAGTGCAATTCAATGTATATATATATATATATATATATATATATATATGTCAGAAAAATATGCATTAATGTGTGTATGCTTAATGCTAATTAGAAACTAAATAAGTTAACACGTTTTTCATTCTATTTTATATGCACTGTTTTATATACAGTTGAGTTTCATATGAGACTGAAAAGATGCTTTTTGAAACTGCAGTGTGCTTTCTGAAACTTGCAAGATGACCTAGTAATTGCTAGCACAGCAATATTCATGTTTATGCCTTTTAGAAATGTACTTGAGAAGCAGGTGATTATCTGCTAGGTCAGGAGAAAATGAATGAACAATGCTATATTCTGTAAATGTAATGATTTTAAACAATCAGCTCTGTTCGAAGTATGAGAACATACACAGCTGCAGAAGTTAGAGATAACATAGACAAAGGACTGTTAGAGAAATGAACTGCAATCTATACTTGCTTTGTGCTCGAATTAGCCATAGTACCTTGAATGGCAACATTGCATATATCTAACCATTGGGAGCCAAGGCCATGTTGTTTTTCTTAGGAAGTTTCTCACAAAAATTGATAGTACCAGCAGAATATTGTAAAAACAATTACTACAAAATGATGATGACAAAACTTGTGATTCACTACGTCAGCTTGGTAGGCAATATCTTATTAGAAAATGTATAAGAATACCTGCATTTCCTAATTCTAGTTAGACAAACTCTGTATTAGCACGTTTTTGTCTCCTTGCTGCAAGATTAAAGTGCCTTAACCTGAACCTACCGTGTTTTGATCATTTTTAAAGTATATTTTTCCTTTGACAATTTTGGTCCTTTGGACCGGAAAGTATCTCTCACTCTAGGCCCAGGTCAGAATTGGGCCCGGTGGCATGTACCCGTACGAAGTGGCCACATCGGCTCTTCTGTTTTGAAAGACCTCCGACTGAATTGTCGTTCGAAAGAGGCCAGCCACTGTTTCTGATCTGGGATTGGAGGACGAGTCAACGTTCCGGTGGATCAACACACGGAGGGTCAGGTAAGGAGGAATTTACCTTTTTTCTGTTTTAGATCAGGGACTTGTTGCAGTATTGTTTTGTCAGGGAGATTTGCATGTGCAGATCAGGGACAAAAAGATTGCTGTCTTGTCATAGATCAGGGAAACAGAATAGGTAGGCAGTTATTCTAGATAAACTGTGAAAAGGTGTAAAATCGTGGTACCACGTGATAAGAAGGGTTACGTAACAATTTTTAACTTAGCTAAGGCAACATGAGAAATCAGTGCACAAAAAGTTCCCGAGACCCGCCCCTAACCGAAGACGCGAAATATATGCAATTACAGCGTGCCGATAATGTTAAGTATTATATAAAATGGGTTGATAAATACAAATTTGATGGTAATTTAGATAAACCTTCACTTATTAAACTTGTTAGACAACTTAAAACAGACGCAAAAGGTCAGCTAAAAAAGCAACGACAATTAGGAGACCCTCAGGCACACAGGTGGCTTGAGGAAGCAAACCGCAGGGAACAAAAGATTAAAAATTCAAAAGTGATGTTCTTAGACAAAGAAGACAATAACTTGGTAATAGCAACAGCCCCTCCTCCACCCCCTCCGCTTCCCTTACCAGAATATGAAGCGAGTGGACAAGCTGATCCACCTCTGCTATACCCAGCTGTTCCTGCAAAATCAAAACAGTTTGTCAGAGATCCTATCGAGACCAGGTCTCAAACACACAACTTGAGAGGGGATATTGAATTGTATGAAATGAATAAAAATTCACGAGCTATGAGTGAATAAGAGATATGTCCACTCATAGAAGTACCAAATCCGCAGGCAGGACAGGATCCAGCTCTTCTAGTATATAGACCGTGGACACCGGAAGACATCCGGAAAGCCACAGAGGGAATTCCCCATCCAAAAGTTAATTTTAGAAAATTCTTAGAAGACTTACAAGGCATGATGTTAAGTTACCATTTGAATGGAGAAGAAGTAGAGAAAGTAGTTAGACAAATCGTAGGTCCAGATTGGCACATGATCAGTGGCAACTGGAATCCCCATGATGCAGAGCTTAGACCACTCCCACATAGTAACGCAGAACTGGATAACAGAGTGAAAGGTCTGACAGACCGAATCTCTGAAAAATGGAAGCCTAGGGCTGATTGGACTTGCATTAATCAATGCATACAACAAGAAGGTAAAACTGTTGATAGATATTATGCCAGATTATTAGAATGTTTTAATAACCATTGTGGAATGCAGGTACCTGAAGATCAAACACATGATTCCCCATATCAGCAACAGCTAAAGAATGCATTTTTAAAAGGCAGTATTGCACCCATTAGCAGCTTTATTACAAAGCACATGGTAGATCATCGTACAAGTAGATTACAGTCATTACTTGAAAATGCAAGACATGCCAAATGGCATTTTAATAGCAAAAAGAAAAAAAAAATCAGGTATTTGCAGTAGAAGACGGATCAGAAGTCTTTGTAGTACAAACTGGGAAGAAGGGTAAGAAAAATACCCAAGGAAACAAACAATCTGATAAGCGATCAGAAGACTTTGAAGAAAGAAAGAAAAGGGGTGAATGTTTCAAATGCGGGAAAAAGGGACATTTAGCAAGGGATTGCAGGCAAAATAAGAAGGTAACCACGGAATATAGGGAGGGTGAGGAATGACTATATGATAGTCAAAAATCACTGGATAGGAATAAACAAGAAAAGACAAATGCAAATGTGATAGAAAGGGTAGAGGATTTGACAGAAGATATAGAAGATGTACATGAATTCATAGATAATGAAGAAAATGAAATTTTGAACTTAGCATTATTGAGCTTAGAGCTCTACTTGGCAGACACAAAACCGGAAGTTACACTTCTGGTAGAGGGGAGGGAAGTCAAATTCCTGTGTGACTCAGGGGCTTCACGGACCCTGATACATTCTTCCAAACTACCAGAAAATTCAGAATCGCTGGACTACATATTAGTGAAAGCAGCTAATGGACAGCTATATCGGGAGCCACTCTCTCACAACATAGCGACTGACCCAGTTTCAGGGATAACCCAGAAAAGCAAAACTGTTGTTTCTGCAAAATGCCCAGTGAATCTCTTAGGCAGAGACCTAATGCAGATATTTGGCATTGACGTAGTTCCAACTATGCAGGGTATGGAGGCACAGCGACAAATAGATACTTTCGTAGTGCAACTGGAGGGTGAAACATTTTATTGGTACAGCCAGGACTTAGTTACGACTGGTCCAGGGGCAGTAACCGAAGAACTGATGAATGTAGCCATCAGTAAATCCCCCTCCCTTGACACTGATAAACAGCATTTGTTGCATTGCACTCTATATTACTGTAACAGACCAGGACCTGATAAAGAATATGAGCAAGAACTGTTTAGAAACCATGCTAACAGATTAGTATTACGAAATTTGTACTGGGACACAGAAGGAAACAGTGTAGTAAGATGTTCATTGCCCCAGGAATTCCTAGCACTTTACAAATCTAATCGATTACCACATGTAAGTTTAACTAAAGATAGAAATTTAAAGTGGGCAGACCTAGGAGAAAGGGAAAAACAGAGTTAGAACTCTCTGAACAAGGAGTACAAAAGCAGAAATTAAATTGGAAAACACAGACACACCCAGCAGTGCACTCACAGGCAAGTGAGGATAGCTGAGTAGCACTCTTACTAGAGGAAGAGGAAAAAGCCTTACGAGACATACCAGAGACTCTCTGGTCAACAGGGAAATCAGATGTAGGACTTATTCGTACAGCAGGACCAGTTACTATCATGCCAAAATCAGCATTTAGACCTCAAAAGAGACAATATCCCTTAAGAAAGGACGCAGAAACAGGAATTAAACCTATAATAGCAGCCTTACTTAAGGAAGGAGTCTTGATAGAATCTCCTGATTCACCATGTAATACACCCTTATTTCCTGTTAGGAAAGCAAACGGAGAATGGCGTATGGTCCAAGATTTACAAGCTGTAAATGACACAGTTATACCCAGGGCACCTACGGTGTCAGATCCACACACTTTATTAAATGATTTGAAACCTCAACAGAAGTATTTTTCTGTGGTAGATATTAGCAATGCATTTTTCTCAATACCGATACACCCTGACAGCCAATATTGGTTTGAATTTACATTTCAGGGAAAACGGTATACATATATGAGACTACCACAGGGACATTGTGAAAGTCCAACAATATTCGCACAAGAAATGGCAAATAACCTGGTGGGATTTATCCCACCGAAAGGCAGTCAGATTTTACTTTATGTAGACGACATTCTTCTGGCAGCCCCCACCCAGCAAGAATGCAGAGAGGATACCACAGCATTATTACAATTTTTAGCCACTCAAGGACACAAGGTAAACAAAAACAAACTGCAACTTTGGAAAAAACAGGTCAAATACCTGGGATATGTAATACCCAAAGAAGGCAGAATATTAGATGAAGACAGAAAAACAGCAATATTACAAGCACCTAAACCATATACCAAGAAGGAAATGATGTCCTTCCTGGGTACTACTAACTTTTGTCGGAGTTGGATTCCAAACTATGCCTTGGAATCTGCTCCACTGACTAACTTGATATTCAAAAAGCCGATGGCAGCACAAGATTTATTACAGTGGACACCAAAAGCAGAATCAGCTTTCTGCAAACTGAAACAACTGATAGCTTCTTCCTTAGTTTTAGGATTACCAAACTATCATAAGTGATTTTTCCAAACTGTAGACTGTAAGCAAGGGTATATGACATCAGTGTTAACACAACAGCATGGGGACAAACAACGCCCCATAGCTTACTATTCATCACAGCTAGATCCAGTGGCACGATCCTTGCCCCACTGTGTGCAAGCAGTAGTCGCAGCTGCAATGGCAGTGCAGGCTTCAGCCTCAGTAGTATTGTTCCACCCTCTCACATTGAGTGCCTCATGCAGTCGCGATTATTTTACTGCAAGAAAAAGTAGCATATCTTTCTCCTGCTAGACATCTTTCCTGTATGACTATACTGTTGAGCCAATGTCATATGACAATTGAACGATGCACAACTTTGAATCCGTCGACTTTGCTCCCAACCCCTGCAGATGGCAAACCACACTGCTGCCTGCAGGAGATTGAGCAGAAGACATTACCTCAAAAAGATCTCACAGATGTTCCCTTGGATGATGCCGAGGTGACATACTATGTGGATGGCTCGTGCAGGAGGGGTCCTACAGGACAGAATCTAGTGGGGTATGCAGTAGTTTCTGATACCGAGATTTTAAAAGCAAAGTCTTTACCACACAACTTATCTGCACAAGCAGCAGAATTGATTGCTTTGGCAAGGGCATGTACCTTGGCAAAAGGTAAAAAAGTGAACATTTTTACTGACAGTCAGTATGCTTTTTCTACTGTACATGTTTTTGTGCAGCAGTGGAAAAATAGAGGAATGATAACATCTACTGGTAAACCAATTAACCATGCGCAATTCATTTTAGACTTGTTAGACTCTATTCAGTTACCTCAGAAAGTAGTTATTTGCAAATGCGTAGCTCATACCAAGCAACAGGACAGGATTTCAAAAGGTAATGCGAGGGCTGATACAGCTGCAAAACAAGCAGCTTCAGCTTCAGAAGTTTTTCTTTTGAGTGAGGAATTACAACCATCTGAGATTTTAGACTTAGAAATGTTAAAAACAATGCAGACACTTACTACAAATGTAGAAAAACAAAAGTGGATAAAACGAGGCGCAATCCTTGAGAAAGGACTGTACATCTCCAAAGAAAAGAAACCGATTTTACCATCTAACTTGTTTAGATATGCAGCTTTGTTGAGCCATGGGCAGTGCCATGTCTCAACAGGGGGGATGGTACAGTTAGTGAATCGAGTGTTTACGACGTATGGATTTACAAACTACACAAAAATGTTTGTGCAGCATGCCATGTTTGTAACAAGCATCATGCACAAGGGGCATTGAATCCTAAGTAAGGGAGTTTCCCTATACCACCGTATCCATTCCATACTATTTGTATGGATTTTATAGAGCTGAACAAATGCGAAAATAAGAAGTACTGTCTTGTCATTATAGATATGTTTTCCAAATGGGTGGAAGCTTTTCCAACTAAAAATCCGGATGCAGCTACTGTTGCAAAAGTCCTTGTTAAAGAAATTATTCCTAGATTTGGCATACCGGAAAAGATTTATAGTGACAATGGCACACACTTTGTAAATCAAACTATACAACACCTTAGCCGTTATTTCGGGATTTCTCTGAAAAATCATTGTGCATACCACCCCCAATCTGCAGGATTAGTAGAGAGGCATAATGGGGTTTTGAAAAACAAGCTTAGAAAATTGATTAGTGAGACACAAAAGAACTGGGTGCACTGTTTACCTCTGGCACTGATGAGCATGAGAACTGTTCCAAATGCAAAAGGGTTAACTCCTTTTGAAGTTCTGTTTGGGAGGGCATATTATACACCTCAATGGAAACCTCTCATGCCTGCAGAGCAAGAGGCTGACAATTCACTTGCAGGGTATAAGAGGCGATTTTTGAATAACAAACTTTTGCGGTTAAATTCTGTTTCAGATAAAGAGCAAACAAGACCATCAGAAGCAGCAGTAGCCCCAGGTGCATGGGTCTGGGTGAAGGTGGTGAAGAGAAAGAACTGGAGTTCTCTGAATTGGGAAGGGCCATACCAGGTACTACTGTCGACATCCACTGCAGTCAAGATCGCGGAGTGAGCATCCTGGATTCATTTGACACACTGTAAACTGGTTAAGAACTTTGAACTGGGCAAAAACCTTGTTACTGTTGTACAACAAGAACAAAATGACCAGGTACAGAGCAAACAGAGATGCAGAACAACCTCAGAAAACTTGCATAATTATTCTGGTAGCTATACTGATAACATTGATCTTTTTGTTGTGGCCTTTCCTTTTTCCAGCCACAAAAGTTGAACTGATTAAACGCGATAAGCCGACCATAGACTGGCACCCAAACTTTAACACTTATCAGGCAATTACACGTGTGTATGCTGAGACTTTTAATGTTTCGAACTGCTGGATTTGCACAGTCATACCAACAGCATACGGGGGGTTATTAATGACTGCAGTCCCCCTAGGGGTCAATGAGACCTGGGAAAATTTTAATTTATGACACCGTAGCTATTAAAGCATATGATAAGGTAGCACTGTATTTGCCTCTGACACAAAAGGGAATTGTATGTTTTTATAAGAATGACACAATTCAAGTGGGTTGGAGCAGGTGCAATGTGACTGTACATTACAAATGTTATACCAAAGCAAACAAAATGGGTACAGCTTGTAATTCAAATTATGACTCATTTCTTGCATCCATGCATAAGACTATTGAACAAATGCAACCTAATCCTGTACTTTTTAAACAACTATCTGTAATAGATAGGAAAATGTTTCATGCAGGGCAGCCATTTCGTAACAAAGTAACTACTAAGGTAGAGGATTGTTATTTTGTGGGTGGTAAGAAAGCATATAAATGGTTACCTGAGAATTGGTCTGGCAGTTGTTTTTTGGGGTACCTGGTCCCGGCCATATGACACACTGCAGTTTTGCCTCAGGGAAATATTCGAAATACCTGAGATGTGGCCAAGAAAGCTGTCAGGAAGCCTGAAAATCCAGTGGGACAGATCGAGGCAGGCTGGAAAGACCATCATACTGTGGGTACCAAACTGACACACATGGACTTGAGTGATGCTGTTATATCGTGGGCAGGCATATTACCTGCATATGGCGCAGTGAAATTGATTTGGGAGCTGCGAAAACTGTCTAAACTTCTCGAAGTAATGAGTAATGCAACTTTTTCTGCTCTTGAATTGATAACTGATGAACTGAATGCTATGAGAACTGTAGTGCTCCAGAACTGAATGGCTCTTGACTTCACCCTAGCGGCGAGAGGTGGTACGTGCGCTTTAATCAAAGAAGAGTGCTGTGCGTATATACCAGATCATCAACATGAGATAAATGACCACCTTGAGGTGATGCAGCAAGTGTCGGCCATGACCAAACCAGGCCCAAACCCTCTGATTGACTTTTTCCAGAATTTGTTTAAGGGGTGGGGTTCCATCCTAATGAACATCCTGATTGCCATTTGTGTGGGATTACTCCTATTAGGAGCATGTATTTGTTGTGGTATTCCCTGCATGAAAAAGTTAATCAAAGAATTTATAGATATATCAGTTTCTGAGACTTTGTATCAAAGTACTGAAATTGAAGAATTGTTAGAATGTGAAACACTTTCATAAGTTTAAACTGAATGACTTTCTTAACTGCAAATCCTGAATGGAAGCGGTTAGGAGAAGAAGCAAACTGTTTATTCTTTTGAAAACAGAATTAAAAAGTATTAACAGGGGGGAAATGTCAGAAAAATATGTATTAATGTGTGTATGCTTAATGCTAATTAGAAACTAAATAAGTTAACACGTTTTTCATTCTATTTTATATGCACTGTTTTATATACAGTTGAGTTTCATATGAGACTGAAAAGATGCTTTTTGAAACTGCAATGTACTTTCTGAAACTTGCAAGATGCCCTCTGACCTAGTAATTGCTAGCACAGCAATATTCATGTTTATGCCTTTTAGAAATGTACTTGAGAAGCAGGTGATTATCTGCTAGGTCAGGAAGAAATGAATGAACAATGCTATATTCTGTAAATGTAATGATTTTAAACAATCAGCTCTGTTCGAAGTATGAGAACATACACAGCTGCAGAAGTTAGAGATAACATAGACAAAGGACTGTTAGAGAAATGAACTGCAATCTATACTTGTTTTGTGCTCGAATTAGCCATAGTACCTTGAATGGCAATATTGCATATATCTTACCGGTGGTAGCCAAGGCCACATTGTTTTTCTTAGGAAGTTTCTCACAAAAATTGATAGTACCAGCAGAATATTGTAAAAACAATTACTACAAAATGATGATGACAAAACTTGTGATTCACTACGTCAGCTTGGTAGGCAATGTCTTATTAGAAAATGTATAAGAATACCTGCATTTCCTAATTCTAGTTAGACAAACTCTGTATTAGCACATTTTTGTCTCCTTGCTGCAAGATTAAAGTGCCTTAACCTGAACCTACCGTGTTTTGATAATTTTTAAAGTATATTTTTCCTTTGACTATATATATATATATATATATATATATATATATATATATATATATATATATATATGTACCATTTTATATTGTTTTCCAATTTCTGCATTGCATTCTTCTGGTGAAAGATCATTTGGGTCATTTACCTCACCAAACAAGAGAAAATTGTTGTTGTTATCGATGGAGAAATCATAGAAACCCTGGTGTAGACCATTAAAAATAAGGGTGAACACATAATTGCTCTTCAGGAGTGCAGTGAGGCCACAGACAAACATTTAATCAGTATCCAAGAACAGATGACTGTAATAGCCACTGAGCTGACATCCCCAAAGTACACCCCACTACTAAAGAAAAGAAGCAAAGATGATATTAAGGCATGCCTTCATTCATTTGCAATTTACTGCAGCCAAAATAACTGCAATTCAGTCTAACTGCACTAAAAGTTTGTCTTTTCAGCTTACAGTAAAAACATTCACAGCATACATTGACATAGAAGGTACTCATTATAAAATATTATCAAAAGAAGAACTGCTAGCTACAGCTGGAGTGTCCTCTGAGGCACAAGTAATGACATTTTATAACTGGAATTTAATCCATGTAAAATCATAATATTTTATAACTTTAAATTTAATCAAGGTAAAATTGTAAGATCATAAATATCTGATTTAAACTATATTACAAACTTAAGGTTAAAAAACAGTAAAAATACCATGACATAAATTTTAGCACTTGACAAATTTAATAGGGCACTCCCAAGTAATTTATATAAATGGTCTTTTCAGAGCAATCTTAAGAATGCAGATAAACTACTTGCCTTAATTTAAAGATTACTAGTTAATGTAGCATTGTTTAAAACTGGACAATCTAAATCTGTCAGTGTATGGATGTCTGTAAAAAAAACTATCAGCAACTGAAATAATATAAAGAAAAGAAGTGCAATGATAAACAATGTTTAACTAATAACAGAAATGCCATGTCTAAAACAAATGATTTGTAATTAACATGCTGGTAATGAAAAGGCAAATGCTTTTATTATCAAAAATTTGACTTATAACTAAAATGCTGACAGTGAAACTGTAGGAATGGCATGTGAAAAAGTAACTTTTAGAATAGAGTCTCTTTGCCCTTACTAAGTTAGATGACTTCATGATACTAGTGGATGGGAAGGAATTAAAAGGGCTGGAGGTGTGGCTACACTTACTAAATAACCATATATCTGTAGATACAAAGCAAACTATAATATGTCCTTGGAGACAGGAAGACGTGCCCTATAACACATGCAGGAATTCAGTCTTTGCACATCCTGTGGCTTTGATAACTAGATTAACATGTGATTTTATAGCTGACCAAGACTTTCCTGTGTTGAAGATACCATAGAAATCATTGTAGGAGGGAGCCCAGTTAGTTACTTTGTGAACTATATATACTATATACACTACTAGTAAAAACAGGTGGGCCAGCAGCAGCCTGATAAACTATTAACTCACTTGTGCATATAGAGCTATTTGTGTAAGCCTTGGTCAGCACCTACAGCTCCACTGTCAGTAAACACTTTCTAGGTTTCAGGCCTACAGCCCTATATTGCACTCATAAAAAGCACACTGTGTACTGCCTGGAAAGGGTTTACTCACACATATATGAAGTTACTGAATTCCATATTTTTTCATATGTAAAGTAAAAAAAGACAAGAGTGTTTCCATAAGTAAAATAATGAAACTCTTGTTTTATCAGCATATAATACTGTGTGCAAAAAAATCACATTATGTGCAGTCATCTCTGGGCATGATGTACATTCTTACTGCCCTTAAAGCAACCTTGATGCATCCTTTTAAATAATTTAAGTGTAGTGTTAACATTTTCTTATTTTATTTTTTCTTTATGATGTTTTCTCCTACACTTTCAAAATGTATTCTTGTGAGAAGTGCTCTGGTTAGTTTATACATACATATCTGACAACTGACTGGATTCTACAATGTGACATTAAACTTTGTGGTGCAGAAACCAATCAGGTTGCCAGGCATCTGCCATTTATAGAAGTGCATGATCCTGTCATTTGTTGGGGGTTTCTTTCCAGTGCTTCTCTCAATAAAAGTCATGTACCTCCTACCCCATTTTCTTTATTCCAGATTTTTTTGGATCCCGAGAGGTGTTGGAGCAGTCCAGTCATTAGTAGTCATCAGTAAGGCAGGACAGTTTCACGGGAGCTGGACTGGTACATTAGAAACACAGTGAGTACCTTTGTGTCCTGTCCATTTTATGGGAATATGCACACTGATTATTGTATTTATCTTTTCTTGCTTGATTTTTCTTGATTTTGTCTGATATTTTTGCTGTTTCCCCTTTATAAAATGTTTTATTTTTGGTAAATCGCTATGATTACAATCAACTTGTAATTAGGGTTACCACCTGTCCCATTTTGCGAGGGACGGTCCCTCTTTGGGCAATTGTGTCCTGCAAAAATGTTGTAAAATGGCAGATGTCCTGAGATTTTATGACAAAATTATTTTCTATATTTTATGTAATAGTTGCATAAAACAGTTATTCTGTATCTGAAACACCTAAATGTTATAAGAAACAGAATAAGCAACTAAAATGCTATAAGAATAAGCTGTTATTTAGGCAAAAATGTGAGGTTCTGTCCTTTGTACTGGCTGTGGGTATTTTTTGGCCTGATGTTTGTACCAAAAATGTCCCACTTTGGGCATTTGAAAAGGTGGTAACCCTACTTGTAATGCAACACATTAGAGTTTGGCACTTAGTATTCAGAAATCATTGCTGATGCAAAACTTGTTTTCTGTAATATTTTCAAGTGAATTAGAGTAATATTTAAAAATTGTCCTTCTTTTTAAGATTTGCAGATTTCTGTCAGTAGTCCAGTACATAATTCATTCCTGTACCAACATTTCTGAATGCAGTACAGAAATTAATTCTGATATCGCTTGCAGAGAGAACTGAAGCACATTTCAATGTTCGATGTGGTGTAAGTTGCTACAAATGTAAATATTATGAAAGTTAGAGTTATTATTATTATTACTACTATTATTACTATTATTATATCCTAAACATGGACGTCAGGGCCATAGAGGGCCTTGTATTTTTGCCGCTTCCCTCCTAAAAAGCTTAATTTCTGATAAAAAACAACAATTACACTCTATAAGTATTGCAAGACATTAGAATTTCATACTTATTCTTCAGGAATCATTGCTGGTGCAAAACCTGTTTTTCTACTAAAATTTAAAGTGGATTAGAGTAATATTTAAAAATTGCCCCTCCTTTTTGGTTTTAGGAGTTGTAATCATGAGACACTGCTCAGTAGTGTATTAAAACGCCACCACATAAAATAATTCAGATAGTGCTTATAATCAGAATGGAAGCACTTTCTTCAGTCCTTTGTGTAACATAAGTTGCTACAAATGTAAATGTACTAAAAATAGAATTTTTGTTTTTGAACCTCAGTATAGTTGAGATGCATAGAGGAAATGGTGGTTTTGGTATTTCCCTCATAAAATGTTTAATTTCTGGTTTATCAATGGCAATTATACTCAGTATTGCAGGATGTTGAGTTCCATACTTATTGTTGTAAAATGATTGTTGACAAAAAATGTTGTTCTATAAGCACCTGTTCTTCTGTTGTTATTTGTTAACATAGATTGTGAAATGTTTGAGATACGAAAGTTTAACTAGGTGCTAAATAGCCACATGTGCCAAGGAAATAGAAAGGCACTGCATATAGAATATACACTACTAGTCAAGTACTGCATTCTTACACCTTTCCAAGTCTCTTCTCTCTCAAGATTTACTGAAGATCAACCCACTTTAGAAAGTAATGTATATAGTGCACATTACATTCTGCTTCACTGTACATTGCACTGTGTTCACTGGAATAATTATACACAGTTTTCTCTATGTAATTAATCTGAACTATTCTGTACTTAAATTTCTGTCTTTTTTGTTTGTGAAATGTTTTGTATTTCTCCCAGGCTGAGCCTGAAATTGGTCAATATTGATCAATGCACTATTCTGGTAAACAAATATAAATAAATAAACTCAGGCTTGCAGACTATATTGCCAGGAGGGGAAAAAAGAGGAGAGAGAGAGAGCAAAGCTTGCAGAAGTTTAGAAGAAAGGGCAAGTAAGAAATGACAGTAAGGTAAACACTCTTAGGGAGATCATGACTGTGTTCTACTGTGATTATGGTATCCTGCTCTCAGACATAGGGGCTAGCTGAGTCAGTGCTTTAACGCAACTTTAAAGTCTATGTTAAGAAAAGCTATTGAACAGGGTAGGGGAAATTGGAGCAAAGTGTTATATTTATGTACTTTCTCTTTGCTGTAAGGTAGATACCTCAAGCCTCAACTATTTTCACATCTTTTGAAGTACTATATGGCAGATATCCCCTTATCATGCTAGATATAGCAAAAGAAACATGGGAGGAGGAAAACACCTCGCACCTTTTACAGACCTGCTGAATGGGTTAAGTGCTATAATGCCTATAGTAAGAGAATATATGATGAGGGAACATGAGACACTACAGACAGCGTATAACAAAAATGCTCATCTTAGATAACTGAAATCAGAAGATACAGTGCTCATGTTAGTACCCACTACTGAAAACAAATTCCTAGCAATCTATCAACAACCGTTTGAAAATGCTGAAAAATTAAGTGAAGTGAATTATAAGGTGAGACAACAAGAAAAAAAGAAGTCAGAAAAATTATACCACATAAACATTCTGAATCATGGAAGAGAAACTGAAGCTTCTGTGGTAAGTATGTTTGCGGAAGGTAAGCTTATGACAGCATGTCCTGAAGACACAATAGGTGACATTTTATCAATATTTCGAAAACAAGAGGCAAAAATGAGGTAAATGAATATATACACAGGAATAACGACATATTTTCATAGTTGTCTGAAAAAAAAACAGCTTAACTTAGCATAACTTAGAAATTCTGCCTGCTGAGAGAAATTGTGAAACAGTACATAATATAAGAGTGCCAGTGCCAAGCAATTAAGGAAGAGGAACGTGATAAGCTTAAACTTGAGGTCATAGAAGAGACTCAAAGTGAATGATGCAACACCCCCATTGTATTGCTCCCCAAGCCCGATGGGTCTATATAAGGTTTTGTAATAATTTCATAATAGGAAGTCGCATATCTAAATTAGGCTCATAAGGGTGGCCACGGCAGTGCAGAGGTTAGCATTGTCACCTCACAGCAAGAGGTTTTCCAGTTCGATTCTTGGCCAGCATGCCTTCTGTGTGGAGTCTGCATGTCCTCCCTGCAGTCATGTGGGTTTCCTCTGGGTGCTGTGGTTCCCTCTCACATTACAGAGACATGCAGTAGGTGGATTAGACATTCTAAATTGGCCGTAGACGAGACTGTGTATGCGAGTGAGTGGTACAAATGAACTACCAAGGCAGGGCTAGCCACCCAAAGGTGTAAACCTTGGATCGATATGATTGTCACTGCAAAAGTGACACCCCAACCCCATGTGCAAAATACGAAAAGGGGTTGAGGCTGGATGGATGGATGGATCCCATACCCTGAGTGAATGAACTAATTAAAAAACTGAGAAAAGCAAGATTTCTGTCTACTCTGGGCATTAGCAAAGGCAATTTTCAAATACCACTATCCCCAGAAGCTAAGAAAAAGTATCAGCTTCCACAACTAATGAACTCTCTCACCACCGAGTCCAGCCTTGGGGTCTACATGTAGAATCTGCCACATTCCATAGGCTGCAGGGCAAAATTATTACACCCTAAAACAGATATGCATCAGCTTACATGAATGATGTAATATTTTCTGAGGACTGGGATAACCATTTTTCTAAAGCTTAAGCCACCTTTAGATTCCCTGTTTCAAGCTGGATAGCTTATTAACACTCTTTCTCTCTCAGCAAAGTGCAAATTATGGCTGATGGAAGATAACTATCTGGGCTTGGAAAAAGGCTATGTAAAAGGCAGACGGATAGTCAAACCACAAGCTGAAAAAGCTGAGAGAGTACAAAATGGATCCTCACCAACCACTAGGAATAAGTTAAGGATTTTGTAAAACTACTAGTTATTATTATAAATGTATTCCTAATTTTGCTAACATTGTTTGTCTTCTGACTGACCTGACCAGGGTAAGGCTAAGCTCAGTAATGCTGAGAGACTTTATTCTGCTACAGAATGAGAAAGGTTTGTCATGCAGTGGGCCCTTACTACCTAAAATATTATTTGTTAGTCAGAGAGTTTATATTAGCAGCCAAGCAGTACCCTTTACAATGGTGCTACAGACAAAATGGTTGCAACCCAAAACTGTCATGATGGGCCTTGACCCACCAGCCCTTTAATTTTATGATCCAACACCATTCTTTTTACAGTCACTTAAATTCAGATAGGATGCCCCAGGCCTACAATGATCCATAGATTCATGCATATTTCAAGTTCTCTGAGTCTTATGACCACTGTTGCCTTACCAGAACCCTTCCTCTGGCACCACCTCATTTCTCCAGGAGGGCCACACCAGTCAATCATTGAGTAAATCTGTAGAAACTCAACCAGTCATCTGGTTTATGTTTAAAGGGTGATACTGGATCGTGCTGCTTAAATGCAGGGGAAGTTTATACCAAAGGGTTTGGAGGCACTAGGTGATAAACCTGCCCCTCCAACATGTCTTATTTATCTTTTCGTGAAGATTCAGGCCCCTGGTTCTAGTACTGATGGAGATATTTGACTTGCGGAGAAACAGGAGTTTCTCTACAAATCAGGTCTTTAATGGCAAGCTAAGTGAGACAAACATCTCACCTAAAGGTTTACAAGACACCAAATAAAAGGACAGAGCTTCTGTTGGTTGGTCAGGGACTTTAGACCTGTGATCATTTTGATTAGGAACCTTTGGGGTCTTCTAATTATTTACAATGTTTAGTGAGATACATCTTGAAGGGGGGCATTGTACTCAATAATCACCCTGATCGATGCTGAGTACAAAGGAGTGACTACCTCTTTAGATTTTGATGGTATTCATTTAGCATTTAACTGGCTAAATAAAAGGATTTCCTGGGCTAAGTAAAAGGTACAAGGAAAATCAAACCACAGGCTAATAAAGCTGAATCTATCCAAAATTGATTTCCATTGAGTCTGAAACCACTGGTGCTGTGCTGGGTTGGGGCAAATAAATACAGTGACAGGAAAGCACACTGCTGTTAATCCAGGTAAACATACCAAGGAACCAAGAACAGGGTTGTTGGAAAGGCTGTAGTAGGCAGACAAACCATTTCCATGGTATGACATGCAGCATTTGTCTATATAGCTATAGCTATATCAGGACCACTGCCTAGACACGACTAAGTCCCTGGTGCTGGAGTAAAGAGAAAGAGAAGTTTCCAGAGAGCAAAAGGGTAGATATGCATCAATAATACCTCTCTGAAAACAAGAATTGTAGAAGTTAACAGATGTATATCCACACCCACTTTATCAGTAATTTAGGGTGGGGAAATTCTCGTCTGTTTTTTAGATGAAAAGGAAGAGTGTTTCAAGATTTGAATAGCAAGATATGAAAAACAATTCTTAGAAACATAAACTAGTTTGAGGAGTCCGAGATGTTATACTTTCTTTAAGAGATAATCAAAAACTCAAACTGATTGCATTTTTTTTTCATGTAACCTGTTTTTTGATGGCAAGTGATACATACTGAATGATAACAGAGAACACTGGACCATGTGTATGTTGTGATTAAGTATGCAGGTGACAGTTTTTTTTATGTCACTAAAAATGCTTACCTCTCAACTTCTTTGGTCAAGAATTCTGAAAAAGCCAAAAATAATGGGGAGATAAGACCCAAAATCATGGACAATTTTTTAAATGCTCTATTTTTAAAGTTAATAATACATTGGTTTGACATGCATTTTCTGAACAATAAGTATGAAACTAATCTCTGACATTATACTGATTGAGAGTAACCCTTACTAATTTACCATAAAGTCAAAACTTTTATGAGGGACAGAGCAAAAATCTAAGGGATATAATTTTATGTGGTCTTTTGCTTTACTATTATTATTAAAGCTCAGCACAATTTAAAAAAACACTGTCCTATGCTTTAATAAGAAAAGTACTTATTGCACAATTTATTTTACTTGTATTTATTTGATATTGCTACAAAAATGCTAGCTTTCACACAAGTACAAATCCATGTACATTACAGTGTTAACATTTAGAATGTTACAACAGCAGCATGCAGCTGTCAAGCTAGATTACTGCTGTAACCTTTTGAGCAGTATGAAACACATTACTGTGGTCCTGCGTTCTCCAATATTGACTTCTATCCTTTTAAGCAGTATGAAACACATTACTGTGGTCCTGCGTTTTCCATTATTGACTTCTATCCTTTTAAGCAGTATGAAACGCATTACTGTTGTCCTGCATTCTCCATTATTGACTTCTATTGTTCTTACATTTTTCAGATCATACAGCATCATATATGTAGACTTAAATTTATCAAATTACTTTGAGACAATAAAGAAGTTTTGTTTGTTTTTAAAATATGGACATAATCACTAGAAGTAGAAGTATGTGATTATTAAAAATTAGTATAATCTGAACATTTAGTAGTTAATAATAATTGTGTTAAATAATGAGGAAAGGGAAAGTAAACTGAATGATAGGGAAAGGTGAGATAATTGAGGCTATAAGGTACAAGAAGCAGGCTAAACATTTGCATGGAAAAGAGTGAGGTTCTAGCTGTGTAATACAGTGACACATTTATTCAACAGCATTATAAATAAATAAAAGTAAGTAGATCAATGGAGCAATTGTGTTGTTTCAACAAAATGAGAAAAAATCAAATGGAAAAAATTACCGACTTACACCACTATGTAATACTAATACACACACTTTTGCTTATAGACTGAAAGTATATATACTTCAGCATCCAAAACAAGAAATCAAAATTTGAATGATTTAAGGGAAAATATAAAAAATAATTTTGGATGGTTTGTCAGGAAGGCCAGGGGGTAGAACAGAAGTAGTATATGCAGTGATTCTCCCCGTGTGTGTGTGTGTGTATATATATATATATATATATATATATATATATATATATATATATATATATATATATATATATATATATATCAATCCTTATATCAAGATTATGGGAAACAGCTAATTAACATGTGATACTTTGTATGGAACAGTAAATGAATGAAGGCTGCTAAGGATAGACTTTAGGCCAATAAAAAGAATGTGGGATGGGGTATGCAAGACTTTAGCAGGCATGTTATTGCAATAAATATAGCACAAAGAGTTAGCTGCATTAAGAGTAAAGACTTGGTCTGGATTTTGAAAGAAAAAATGGAAGGTAGGTAGAGATAAAGCTATGAACAAATTGGAGGAAGTACTGACAAAATGGTTCATAGATATCCAGGGGATAAGATACACTCTATAAATGGACAAGACTGTTATAGAACTGTGGTGAAATATTCCTAGCAAACTAGAAGGGAAGATTTTAGTAAGGGAGGAGAAGGGCATTAAAAGGGTAATGGATTTGAGAGAAGAGCATACCAATAAGTTGTTAAAATAAGTAATTAAAGAAAAGTAAAACCTTGAGAGAGGGCACTGGCTATTATATCAAGGAATCATTACAGCAAGAACCCATGCAGCTTAATCAATGAAGAACAGCAGAGATGTGATAGATGTTATACAACGGCAGAGGTGGTGCAGTCATAGAAGAAAATATGGGGTCAGACTAAGAAAAGGAAGTATAGGATGCATCTATAGACACCTAGGAGAGACTCTTCTTATGCAAACATTCAGGAAATTAAGTGAACAATGGAAGAGAGAGGATCTAAAGTGGACAGATAAATGGAAATGAACATTATAAATTAGTTAACAGGATTTGGACCTATAGATGATCAGTATAGACAAATGATTTACAGATGGTAATGAATCCTGATTAAGATATTTAGGAAAGGCTGACACCTATCTATGGAATGCTGGAGATGTGGAGAAGGGAGAACTGACCAAGTGCACATTAGGTTGGTCTGAAGGGTGGCCATGCTGCTCTGGAGGGATGGAGATATGCATTGAAAAGGTTTAGGAAAGGAAATCCTGGAATAGTACGAGTTACATCTTTTAGATATACTGAAAATGAATGGCTGGTACAGAGTAAACAGATGAGAAGTTCAGCTTTTAGCTGAAGATGTGAGATGGATAGTAGTAAAAGCATGATTGGGTGAGGAATGGAAGAATATGTTGAAAGGAGAACATTGGTATGGGTGCAAAGACTATGTAAGGGACACATTGGTATGGATGCAAAGACTATGGAAGGGACACATTGGCATGGATGCAAAGACTATGGAAGGGACACATCGGTATGGATGCAAAGACTATGGAAGGGACACATCGGTATGGATGCAAAGACTATGGAAGGGACACATTGGTATGGGTGCAAAGACTATGGAAGGGACACATTGGTATGGATGCAAAGACTATGGAAGGGACACGTTGGTATGGGTGCAAAGACTATGGAAGGGACACATTGGTATGGATGCAAAGACTATGGAAGGGACACATTGGTATGGATGCAAAGACTATGGAGGGGACACACTGATATGGATGCAAAGACTATGGAAGGGCAGAAAGGATGGTTGTGGGAGGGAGAACTCAGAGATGGATAGAGAGTGATGAAGATAAAGGATGAAGAAGAAATTAAACATAATAATAGTTGTGGATAAAGAAGGAAGACATACCAATACAAATCACACAGAGAAGGGAAAGCTGAGCTTAATATAGCTAACTTAGAGTAACCAACTGCAGGAAGTGAGCTATTGCATCCCACAGATAAGTACCAAATGTTGCAGTTGCCCACTCCGACTGTAAATTTGATCTGGGACACTCCTCCCAGTCTAGTGTTATTACCTCATTCTGCCTAATCCAGGGAGAACATTTGAGAAGGCCAACCCACTTAGTTTCTGCTCCTCCTTCCCCCTTTCAACTTTATAAAAAAAAATTCTAAACTTGTTTCCTGCCTTTCCTGTAAGTCATCTAGTCTGGATACAGATTTGCTGTATCCAGGAATGTTTGTAAGCTTCTGAGCCCCCAAGCCTTTCTGTGTTGGAGGGAAGCCTTCTAGCTTAATTTTGTTTCTTAGAACTAGCCGGTTTTCTAGTTTCAGCACTCAAATTGTTTCTTTGAGCTCAGCATGTGTAAAGAACTCATTGTAAGCACTAAATAAGCTACAAAATACTACAGCTCTCAACTTTCCTCACTTGTCTACAGGAAAACAGTTTTTAGTACTTAATAAACAAGCACCTATCCAGGCATGTCTAAGGGTCAGCTCCCGGTGTTTTCTCCTGTCTACCTGATGAATCTGGGCATCTTGGGGCAATGCAGCAATTGCCTCATGTACACAGACAACCCTCTCCTCCTACCACCCAACACTACAACCTGTGAGAGATGCACTTATATAGCCAAACTGGAAGCAAAGCTCTCTTCACCCAAGAATGGACTAGACAGTCAAGAGGAGAAGGTAAACACTTTCACCACACCACACTCATCACATAGTCCCTCAAAACCTACACCACCAAAACACACACACATAGAAATACAAAACACACACCTACATTCACAGAGGCTCTCAAAAAAAATCTACCCAAGCAACAGGGACCTCCAAAGCAGAAATGCAAGCAACCTCCACCCCCCAACACAACCTAAGTGACCGATAGCCCACAAACTCAGTGTGCCACTCAACCACAGCCCATAAGGCATAACAACGTACCCAACACTCTAGTCATAGGTGACAATATAGTCAGGCACACTGATGTTCCACTCACCAGGCTAAACAAGGAGAAAGTTACTGTCAGCTGCCTGTCAGGTGCCAGGATCTGCCACATAATGCATACACTCAGGTCACTCCACAACAAGTACAAATATGACTCTGTCATTGTCCATGTTGGTGTGAATGACCTGAGACGTACCTCCCTGGACTACATGAAAAGAGACATGGAGGAGCTGTCCAATCTTGTAGCCCATGCAGGTATGACCCTAGCCCTGAGCTGAGTAGCATCCTGCCATCACCCAGTATGATACCACAGTACAAGGACAAAATGATTGACTTCAACAATTGGCTAAGCTTCTGGTGTCATTCTAAGGAGATCCAGTATCTGTCTGCCTGGGATGACATGATCGACAAACCACGATGCTTTGCCAGAGATGGCCTGCACCTGTCGCCCTTGGGATTCTGGATATTGGCTAAGGCTCTTGCCACCCCTATAGTGCCTTTTTTAGGCAAGATTCAAATGACAAATTCACCACCGTAACAGGTACAAGCAAGCAAAATCTGAGGGTAATGCTACTTAATGCTAGAAGTCTAAACCTCAAAATGCACTCACTCGAGGCACTCCTTAAAATGGAGAACATCGACATCTGTGCAGTGACAGAGACATGGTTCATGGCTCCAGAGAGCATCCCTGCATTACCAGGCTATAATTCATACCACACCTTTCAGCCACCTAACCTAGACCGAAGCGCTAAAGGTGGAGGTGTGTCCATATTCATTAAGGATATCCACACCTCTAGGCTAGTTGCTCAGCATAATGCATCCGAGATTATCCAAGTGCAACTAACTCTGGACAAGACCGCAATCCAAATTGTAGCTTGCTACAGATCCCCCACAATGCCCCAGGATTCCCACTCCTCATTTCTTGATACACTGGAAAATATTAGGGTACAGCCTAACACCCTAATAATGGATGATTTCAACTACCCCAACATTAACTGGGAAAACTACTCATGTACCAACTGTTACACTCAACGTTTTCTGGAATTCATAAATTCCAACGCCTTGGATCAAGTTATCCACACCCCCACCAGGAGCAGCAATAACCTAGACCTGGTCATTTCCAACATGGGCAACTGGTGTTCTACATCAGAGGTCAATTCCTCGTTGGTCATATCCGACCACAAGCAAATCACCCTAGACATCCACATCCCACCCCCACCCCCCATTAGGGAAACCACCGTAAAAATTTCTCCAAAGCCAACTTCACGCTTCTTAAGACAGAAGTGACAAGCTTCATAACACCCATGCTGACAGACAATAGGGGTATGACTGCTGAATCCTATACAACTGCACATTATAAGCACTTACACGAGTGCATGGATCGTGCAATCCCTAACAGAACCAAGATGCTATCCTCCAAGAAAAGGAAGCCAAACTCTACAACAGAAGAAAGAAACTGTTGCAAAAAAGAGTAAAATCCCATGACTGGAGGAACTCCATGGTCAGCCTCAGTAAGAGGCTGAGATCTCTCATAAAATCCTCCAAAGCTAGTTATGAAAATAAAATTGCCACTGATTCTAAAGACAACCACAAAGCATTCTATAGCTATGTCAAGAATCTCAATGGCAACACTCAGATCTGCTCTGAGTTACAGCACAATGGCACTAAATATACAGGACCAACTGATATTGCCAACATCCTGGCAAATAGGTTCAGTGCTAACTTTACCCCTCTCTTATCCCCTAAAGCGTCCATCTCTACACCGGAAGAATGCAAAGTTCCTGTAATCACAGCTGCACAGGTAAAAAACACACTCTCTAAAGCCAGGAACACAGCATCCATGGGACCTGACAACATCCAAGGCTGTCTTCTACATGAACTAAAGAACGAACTGGCACCCCACCTAAGTACTATTTTCAATCATAGCCTCACCTCAGGCCTTGTGCCCACTGAATGGGGCACAACAATGGTTATCACACTCCACAAAGGGGGAGCCACCATGGACCCCAAGAACTACCGCCCCATTAGCCTGACGAGCCTGGTCTGCAAGGCTATGGAACGTATCATCATGGAACTTATAAACAATGACATTGGTAATCAGCAAACTCTGGACCCTACCCAGTTCGGGTTTGTAAAAGGCAGATCATGTCTCCTAAACCCGATAGACTTCTTTGAAGAAGTCACCAAAGCCGTAGATGAGGGTAAGGTGGTTCACACAGCTTATCTAGATCTCGCCAAGGCTTTTGACACCACCCCCCACTCTGGAATTCTAGATAAACTCACTAAACTAGGTATAAATCCCTATGTCACAAGATGGGTTGCCAACTGGCTCACTGACAAAACCCACACTGTGAAAGTAGCAGACTCTAAATCCAGCTTCAGACCAGTGACAAGTACCACAGGGTTCAGTCCTAGGTCCTCTCCTGTTTGGTATCTACTTCTCTGAAGTACAGGCTAACACAGAAGGTCTTTGGCTAACAAAGTTCACAGATGACTGCAAACTAGGAGCCATAATCAAAACTCCTAACAATGTGGACATCCTACAAAAGGGCCTCACTGAGACAAATGCCTGGTGTCAAAGCCATGGCCTCAAGCTCAATGGCAAAAAGTGCATGGTCATCCCTTTTGGTAAAAACTCTGTACCCATGGACTATCACATAGGTGGTAGTCTACTTAACACCGAACGTGTGATAAGAGACCTTGAGACACAGGTGGACAGTAGTCTATCCTTTGATAATCACATTGCCACAGTAGTCAGGAAATCTTTCTATGTGGCACATCTCATCACAAAAGGTTTCTCATCCAGGAAAAAAGAGGTCATTGTTCCCCTCTGCTCATCACTCATTAGACCCATTATAGGGATAGATTCCTGTCCCAGAGACTTCCCATACTCTGGAACAAACTACTTATCTATATCAAACAAAGCTCCTCATTAGCACTCTTCAACAGAAATTTGATGATTGGATGGGAGATAGGAAATTCACCCTGGGGATCACTTCTGTGACTCTGCTTGACACAGGCACAGGAAAATAATTTTCTTGGGTGGCAAAAGCCAGGGTACTGTTTAGCAAGGCCTATAAAGGCCCTAGGGCCAACAGCCTAGTACCTACCTATGAACCTATGAGTACATTATTTGATTTACATGTTCATTTTTTATTATGGGGTGAAGAGTAGACAATTATTGTGAGAGTATTACTTTGTTCTGGATGCATGGTTTTGGAAAATATGAACAGTACAACAAAAACGTGGGAAGATATTGTTGATGTCAAATTATATGGAACTTTTATGTTAGAATTTCTTCTTCTTCTTGAAATCTTATTAGAAATGTATATGCCACGAGTTTTGCTGACTTTGAAATAAAACAAAGTCTTCCTCCATCAGGCAGATGGGACTTCCTCCATTTTTTTAAACACCTTCATTAAATTATCACTTGTGACACAGGCAAACTTCCATTTATATAAAAGTAATTGAGAAGAGGAGAAAACTGAAGGATGGGACTAGAAATGAACATGAAGTAGATCAAGATTACGTCAGCTGATAACATCCATAAATTTGAGCTTGATGGAGAAAAAATTGAGGTGGTTTTGAGTATGAACCTTTTGAGCACCCTTGTGACCATTGATTCAACTAGCACTCAAGCAATATTACATTGTTTAGTGTTGGGCAAGACGGCTATGAAGTTTCTAGATAAAATATTCAAAAGTATGGGCATCAGACTGCAGACAAAATAAGACTAGTTCAAACTCTCATATTCTCGGTTGCCAACTAAAATTGCAAAAGCTGGATGATCTGGAAACAAGACTGAAGAAGACTGACTCATTCAAAATGTGGTGTGGAGAAGAATCCTGTATGTGCCATGAATAGCGAAACAGACCAACAAGTAGATCACAGAGAAAATTAAACTGGAAATGCCACTCAAAACACAAATACTGAAACTGCGTTTGTTGTACTTTGGTCATACGGTTCAAAGGGAAAGATCACTGGAAAAGGACATAATGATTGGAAAGATTGAGGGTACAAGGTGCAGAGGAAGACCACCAATGAGATGGATCAACACAATCACAACGATGATGGGTCTTATCTCTCCAAACTAGCACAAAACCGAATCCTTTTTAATTCTTTAATCTATCAAGTCACCAAGACTCAAACTTCAGTTGATGGGACATAACAACATAACAACAATCCAGCCATATTAACAAGTTCACATTTACAAACATTATATTACTTAAATTATTCAGTTTTTGCTTTATCTTAACTCATTCAAGCCTATAGCTCCTTTTTTGTATATCTCTAGTTCACACTCATAGCTCCCTATGGCATCCAGACCTTTTATGGGGTCTGGCTTCATTAACTAAGTGACTTACCAGCTAATAATAAGCAATATTAGAAAGTGTGAGGAGTTATTAACAAAATGACACCAAGATTATTAATCTAGGATGCCCTGCAGCAGAAAAATCAATCACTACTTGTCACTTATTATTCATATTTTCATATGTATGTTTATATTTTCAATCTGAGAGCCCTATATGATATTGAAGTGTGACAGCGGTGAGGTCTGCGGTGGGAGTGACGGATGCGTTTAAGGTGGAGGTGGGATTACATCAAGGATCAGCTCTGAGCCCTTTCTAATTTGCAATGGTGATGGACAGGTTGACAGACAAGTTCAGACAGGAGTCCCCGTGGACTATGATGTTTGCAGATGACATTGTGATCTGTAGTGAGAGAAGGGAACAGGTGGAAGAGACCCTGGAGAGGTGGAGATATGCTCTAGAGAGACGAAGAATGAAGGTCAGCAGGACTAAGACAGAATATATGTGTGTGAATTAGAGGGAGGATAGAGGAATGGTGAGGATGCAGGGAGTAGAGGTGGCGAAGGTGGATGAGTTTAAATACTTGGGATCAACAGTTCAGAGTAGTGGTGAGTGTGGAAGAGAGGTGAAGAAGAGAGTACAGGCAGGATGGAGTGGGCGGAGAAGAGTGTCAGGAGTGATTTGTGACAGATGAGTACCAGTAAGAGTGAAAGGGAAGGTCTACAAGGGGGTAGTGAGACCAGCTATGTTATATGGGTTGGAGGCAGTGGCATTGACAAAAAGGCAGGAGTCAGAGCTTGATGTGGCAGAGTTAAAGATGTTAAGATTTGCACTGGGTGTGATGACGATGGACAGGATTAGAAATAAGTATATTAGAGGGTCAGCCCAGTTTGGAAGGTTTGGAGACAAAGCCAGAGAGGCAAGATTACATTGGTTTGGACATGTGCTGAGGAGAGATGCAGAGTATATTGGGAAAAAGATGCTAAGGATGAAGCTGCCAGGTAACAGGAAAAGAGGAAAGGCCTAAGATAAGGTTTATGGATGTGGTGAGAGAGGACATGCAGGTGGTTGGTGTGATAGAGCAAGATGCAGAGGACAGGAAGAAATGGAAACAGTTGATCTGCTGTGGCGACCCCGAATGGGAGCAGCCGAAAGAAGAAGAAAAAAGAAGGTATGACATGTCATGGTTGGGGACAGAAAACATCATTGTCAGTGTTCCTTTATATCACACTATACCTGACATATTGCTAGTTATTTCTTTGTAATTATGAGAATAAATGTTCCATATGTACTTTAAGTGACGTATAAACTGCCACATGACATTAGGTGAAACCTTACATGTTGTTGAAGAAAACTATGTTTGAAATTTCACTGTAATTTGCACATCTTGATTGATATCTAGGGGTATTTATATTTATAATTATACAATTAAGCATACGCTTCATATTTCTGTAAATACCTCAATAAACAATGCACTCATTGAGGAACCTCTTGTCATAGTTAACAAAAATATTACATACTTACATAGACACAAATATTGCAAGCATGAGCAATAACGCCATTCTAACCTGCATATATAGAAAAAAATAAGTGTCCAAGCTGTTCTTAAAAATATCTGCACTAGCACTTGTGTTGATGTAATTTGGTAGCCTGTTCCAATGTATCAGCTACTCTGTCTCTCAGAGAACCAATTGGTGCACTTCTCTTCCCTATAGAATCTTCTACATAGATTTTCTGGTTAGATTCTGCTACTTTTTGAAAATCATAAACATTCCCAGAAGTAGTTGTCCCTAAATGCCCTATATACCTGAATAAGGTCTCCTCTTAAATGTCTGCATGAGACACTTTACAAGTTCAGATATTTTAGTCTTTCATAATATCTTAAATGTTCACACCCATGGATCCCATTGGTATATTTCCACTATACTCTTTTCAGCTTGTTCATTGATCATAGGAAGTTACAAGCCTAGCAAAGTTCTACCCTTGTTTCCATGATCAGCACCTATTGCCCCTGTCCAAGAGGGAGACACAGGTGAAACCCCCAGGGTGAATTTATGATTACCCATCCAATCATCTAGATTGCGCTTGAAGAGGGCCAAAGAGGTGCTCTGTTTGACATGAATTTGGAGTCTGTTCCACAGGTGTAGTAACCTCTGGGAGACAAACCTGTCCCCCCAGCAGGTTCTGTTAATGTTAAATATTAGGTTATGGTCTTTAGAGCTAGTAACCCATGAACCATTGGACTTACAAATACACAGCATTTCCAATAAAGCAGAGTCAGAGTTTGCCTTATACACAAGGTAGAGATCACCTCTGAGTAGTCTGTATGAAATGGAGTAAAGTGACAGTGATTTCAACCAATCCACATAGGACAAATGCTGAATACCTTGAATTCTGCTTGTAAGGAACTTTTGTGATCTCTCCAATTGCTGCAGGTGCCTGGAAGGGTACATACCAAAACGAGTGTTGTACTCAATTATTGGGCTGATGAGGGAAGAGTAGAGGGAAGTTATAATTTCTTTTTTTTCTGGAGGCAATGTCCTTATGAATGAGATGAGCAATATGGAATGCCCTTCTTACCACTGTGGAGACACGGTGGTCAAAGGTAAGGTTGCCCAGGTCTCTCACCATTAAATACATGCTTAGGGTATTTCTGTTGATGTGATAGTGGAAACATTCCATTTACTGAAAGGGATGATAATACATTTTTTTGCATTGAGTTTAAGGCTGTGACTTTGACACCAATCATTTGTTTGCATAAGAGCTTCTCATAGGATCGTTTGGGGATTATATGACTACTCCCAGTTTGCAGACATCAGCAAACTTTGCCAGCCATAGACCTTTAGGTTTTGCTTGTACTTTGGAGAAATAGATTCTGAACAGTAGTAGTCCCAGGACTGATTCCTGTGAAACACCACTGATTACGGGTCTGCTGCTAGAGGTGGATTCCCCTATTTTGACTGTATGAGTTCTATCAGTGAGACAGTTAGTGACCTACCTAATAATATAAGGATTGATACCTAGCTGGATGAGTTTGTCAATAATGCCCGAGTGGGGAATACTGTCAAAAGCCTTGGCCAAGTTCAGACAGGCTGTATGTACAGTTCTCCCCTCATCCAGGGCTCTGGTGACTGTCTCAAAGAAGTCTATCAGGTTTAACAGGCATGATCTCTCTCTGACAAATCCAAACTGAGTAGGGTCAAATGTTTGGAGATTACCTATAGCTTTGTAGATAAGGTCCATGATGATTCACTCCATGGCCTTGCAGATAAGGCTAGTCAGGCTAATAGGTCTATAATTCCCAGGGTCAGTGGAAGCACCACCCTTGTACAAGGGGATAACAGTGGCTGTTTTCCACTCAGCTGGGACAAAGCTGGTGCTTAGACTATGACTGAAAAGAGTACCCAATGGTGTTGCTAATTCTTGTTGGAGCTTAAGTACGACACTGCCTGGGATGTTATCAGGTCCCATAGACGGTGTGTTTTTGACCTTAGAGAGGGCATTTACAACCTGCTCTGTAGAGATATACAAGGTGGGGGACAGGTGGAAAGAATATCATGAGGTGTGTGTGTGGTAGGGAAAGGGGAGTGAAGTTTTCACAGAACCTGTCGGCTAATAGGTTTGCTATGTTGAAAGGCTCAGTGTATGTGGTACCATCAACTACCAGTTCGGTACAAATCTGGGTCTTACCATTTAGGCTACGGCTGTAACTAATGATTACCTTTTAGGCTACGGCTGTAACTAAAGAGCACCTTTTGGTTGTCCTTAGTTGAGGACGATAATTTGGATTTGTAGTTTGCTTTGGAGGAATTCACAATAAGTCTTATTTGCTGGTTTAAGCTAAGGAGGGAGTGTTTCCAGTTTAGGGTATACTCCCTCTTAATTGTGGACAACAATTTCTTCCTCTTATTGTTAAGCCTGTTAATAGCAGTTGTCTACCAGGAAGGTTTGCTCTTCCTTGAAGAACTTGTTTTGGTCCTATCAGGTATTGCTGCATCAATGCAATTATACAGGTGTTTGTAAAAAGCATTGGTGTAGGACTCGGCATAGTCGCTAGTTACATCTGAGGGGGGAGGTGCAGTGAAGCCGTTTATACCATCCCTTAGAAAGATATAATCTGCTTTGGCGAAGGCTTTTTACTTTAGTTGCTACTGGGGGGGGGGGGTCCGGTGGGATAATTACTTCGAATGATACTGATTTGTGGTCAGATCTAACAATGGAAGACCTCACAGTGGGGGGTGCTACAGTGGTCCTCCATATTTGTAAGCACCAGATCCAAGATGTTGGTGCACCTAGTTGGGGTGTCCACCAGCTGGTCCAGCGCAATGGAGTTAATGAACTAGAGGAACCTTTGGGCAAGTGAGTTTCAGCTTGAGTAATTTACCCAGTCAATGTATGGGTAATTAAAATCACCCAGAACAATGCTATTTGGCTGTATCTTGATGGATTTCAGTAGATCCAAGTATCAGAGTGGGTGTCTTGATTCATGGAGGGGGTCCTGTAGCTGGCAATGACTTGAATAGGTGTTCTAGCAACAGTTAGTTGCACCTGAAGTGTCTCAATGGAATCATACTGTTTAACCAATCTGGAGGTATATTTATCTTTAATGAATATTGATACACTACCTCCTTTAGTTTTCACACCTTCCCTTCATGGTCTGAATGTGTGGTAGGAGATGTAACCCTGCATGGCTGGGGTGCTCTCTCCAGCCTTGAACCTGGTCTCCATGACTGTACAGATGTCAGCATTTTCCAAGGTGAGGACTGCCTCCAGTGTGTGCAGTTTCATGCTAAGACTCCTAGCATTTAAAAGCATAACCCTGAGGTTGTTTTTTTAATGAAGTTTTTATGTCGGGAATTTTGTCTTTGTTACATTGCCTAAAAAAGGCACTATGGGGTGGCAAAATCCTTTGTCAGTAGCCAAAATCCCAGGGGTGATAGATGAAGACCATCTCTGGCACAGCATCGAGGTCTATCAGTCATGTCATCCCAGGCTGACAGAAACTAGATCCCCTTAGAATGACACTAGAAACTAAGCCAATTATTAAAGTCAATGATTTTCTGTTTATATTGTAGTATCAACCTAGTTGAGGGTAATATGTTGCTCAGGGCTAGGGATATACCTGCCTGTGACACATAATCTGAGAGCTCAGTCATGTCTCTCCTCATGTAGTCCACGGCGGTACATCTCAAGTCATTCACACCAACATGTACTATGACCGAATCATAATAGTACTTGTTGAGATATGTAAGTGCCTGCATAATCTGACAAATCCTGGCATCAGAAAGACAGCTGACCATGACTTTCTCCTTGTTCAGCCTAGTGAGGGGGATGTCTGTGTGTCTCATTATAGAGTCCTCTATGACTAAGATATTTGGAGTGGATATGCATTGTCTTATGGGCTTTGATGGTGATACACTTGTGTTTGTGTCAGCATGTGTATTGTGTGTTTTGGGTGTTATGGTTGGTTTAGTATGTATGTGTTTTGGAGGTCTCTGGTGTTTAGGTATATTTATGTCAGTACCTCTGCATATTTTGGTCTATGTGTATGCTGTGTGTCATGAGTAGGAGTTGTATTGCTATCTACTGCATGAGAGAGCTGTGATTCCAGATTCAGAATGTAGATGCATCTCTCACAAATGGAACAGGAATGATTTATCAGTAGGAGGTTGTCAGGGTACATGAGGCAGTTGCTACACTGCCTCAGTCGACCCACGTCAACAAGGCTGGTAGGAGAAAAGGAAGGAAACTGACAGTTCATAATCCTAAGAATAATCTTGGTCCGGCTATAACAGCTGAAGAAGGAATACAGCAGGAGCAGGTGTTAGTAGGTTTAGGTGCAAAGAGCTCTGGTTTAGGTAATATTTGCGAGGCTAGAGACCAGGTGTCTGTAACTGGGAATCTCTGCATAGTGCACAATGAGAAGTGATGCACAAACAGGTTCAAACAAGCACAAACTGGTTCAAGCATAGTCTTGTTAAAGAAGAAAAACAGGAAACAGCCAAAGTTTAAATTATCCAATCAAAACAACTTAAACAGACCCCTGCAAGAGTAACTCTAGCTAGATCAGTCCAAATCGTACCTTCCTCCCATAAGGGCACAAGGTGGCCTCTCCAGACAAAAGATTAGCTTTTTTGTAAGCTGCAAAGGTCACAAACAGTACTAGATTCAGCAAAAACTTGAACCTAGTCTATGCTAGTGTCTTTCAAGTGTAGCAAACAAGTAAAATGAACAAAACAAGCACATGAACAGTAATTACACTTGTTAGATGAATTCAATTAGCAGGCAATCTAAAAAGTGCCATAAAATACAGTTGCACAGTTTAGACAAACAGATATTCAGCAAATATTGTTTTAGTTAATCAGAAAGTCAGCAAACAGTTGAAAATATGCATTTATCTTTTGTAGTCTCACAGCAGGTATTTGGAGAACAGTAGAACAAGGGCAGAAGCCCTAACTCACTGCATCTTTGAACAAACAAGCACAAACTGGTTCAAACAGAGGCTTATTGAGGCAGAAAAACAGGAAACAGCCAAAGTTCTAGTTATCCGATCAAAGCACCTGAAACAGAGCCCTGCAACAGTAACTCTAGCTAGATCAGTCCAAACTGTATTTTCCCAAACGTGGCACACCCTGTACTAGAACCAATGTCCATCTGTACTCCAACCCTATACTTATAGGTTCATAGGTAGGTTCTAGGTTATCAGCCCAAGGGCCTAAGTAAGCCTAGCCAACAAGGTTCCCTGGCTTACGCCACCCAAGAAAGTTAATTTCCTGTGCCCCTGTCGAACAGAGCCACAGAAGTGATCCCCGGGGTATATTTCCTATTTCCCATCCACTCATCAAGATTTTTCTTGAAGAGTGATAATGGGGAACTTTGCTTGACATAGATGGGTAGCTTGTTCCAGAGTATAGGAAGTCTCTGAGACAAGAATCTATCCCTCCAGCATGTCCTGTTTATTGTGGTGACAAGGTTTAGGTCCCTAGAGAGTGTAGTTCAGAGGGATTGGGATTTCTTTAGGTGAAGCATGTCCAACAGCACTGGGTTAAACATAGCTTTATATGTTAGGCAGAGATCTCCTCGGAGTAGGCGATATGCTACAGAGTAAAGCTGGAGTTTTTTGAGATGGTCAGTGTAGGGCATCTGTTTGAGGCCAGTAATCCATTTTGTGAGGTACTTCTGTGGCCTTTCCAGCTGCTGATGTCTTGTGAGGTACATTCCAAAAGTGACGTTGTGCTCTATAATGGGTCTATTTAGTGCCGAGTAGAGGGGAACAATGACCTCTTTTTTCCTGGATGAGAACCCTTTTGTGATGAGGTGTGCCACATAGAAGGATTTCCTCACTACTGTGGCAATGTCATTATCAAAGGAGAGACTACTGCCCACCTGGGTCCCAAAGTCTCTTATCACACATTCGGCATTAAGTAGACTGCTGTTTATGTGGTAGTTCATGGGTACAGATTTTTTACCAAAGGGGATGACAATGCACTTTTTGGCATTGAGCTTGAGGCCATGCCTCTGACACCAGGCATCTATCTCAGTGAGGCCCTTCTGTAGGATGTCCACATCATTTGGGGACTCAACTATGGCTCCTAGTTTGCAGTCATCTGTGAACTGCGTTACCCAGAGGCCTTCTGTGTTAGCCTGTACTTCAGAGAAGTAGATACGAAACAGGAGAGGTCCCAGGACTGAACCCCTGATTTGTAGTCTGCAACTTTTACAGTGTGGGCTCTGTCAGTGAGCCAGTTGGCAACCCATCTTGTGAAATAGGGATTTATACCTAGTTTAGTGAGTTCAGCTATAATTCCAAAATGGGGGATAGTGTTGAAAGCCTTGGCGAGGTCAAGATAGGCTGTGTGAACCACCTTACCCTCGTCTACGGCTTTGGTGACTGCCTCAAAGAAGTCGATCAGGTTCAGATGGCATGATCTGCCTTTCACAAACCCGAACTGGGTGGGGTCCAGAGTATGGAGGTTACCAATGTCTTTGTTTATGAGTTCTATGATGATACATTCCATGACCTTGCAGACCAGGCTTGTCAGGCTAATAGGGCAATAGTTCCCATTATCAGTGGTGGCTCCCCCTTTGTGGAGTGAGATAACTGTTGCTGTGTACCATTCAGTGGGCACAAAGCCTGATGTGAGACTATGATTGAACATGGTTCTTAGGTGGGGAGCCAGTTCGTTCTGAAGTTCATGTAAAACGTAGCCTGGGATGTTGTCCAGTCCCATGGATGCTGTGTTTTTGGTTTTGGAGAGTGCAGCTTTTACCTGCATAGATGTGATTACAGGGACTCTGCATTCTTCCTGTATAGATATGGGTTTTTTAGGGGGTGAGAGGGAGGTAAAGTTAGCACTGAACCTATCTGCCAGGATGTTGGCAATATCAGTTGGTTCTGTAATTTTCATGCAAAAGTGTCCCCCTGCACGTAAGGAGCTGCCCGGCTCTCCGTGAATAAACCAAAAAGAAAAAATAAGCCAGCAACAAGTAGACTGTATTCAAGCAAAAAGTAGTTTAATAAAAACTACTCAAACAGCATTATGGCATCCTAGCACAAACCGGTTTCGGCCTGGGTTTTAGACCTAGCCTTCTTCAGTGTACAGCAAGTACACTGAAGAAGGCTAGGTCTAAAACCCAGGCCGAAACCGGTTTGTGCTAGGATGCCATAATGCTGTTTGAGTAGTTTTTATTAAACTACTTTTTGCTTGAATACAGTCTACTTGTTGCTGGCTTATTTTTTCTTTCTGTAATTTTCATGCCGTTGTGCTGTAACTCAGAGCAGATCTGGGTGTTGCCACTGAGATTCTTGACATAGCTATAGAATGCTTTGCGGTTGCCCTTAGAATCAGTGGTGATATTGTTTTCGTAGTTAGCTTTGGAGGATCTTATAAGGGATCTCAGCTTCTTACTGAGGCTGACAAGGGAGGTCCTCCACTCATGGGATTTTACTCTCTTTTACAACAGTTTCTTCCTTCTGGAATGGAATGAAATGGAAAAAAACTAAGGGTAATACTGCTCAATGCCAGAAGTCTAAACCTCAAGATGCACACTCTCGAAGCCCTCCTCAGTATGGAGAGCATCGATGTCTGTGCTGTGACTGAAACCTGGTTCAAGGCTCCTGAGAGCACCCTAGCACTATCAGGTTATACCTCATATCATGCGTTCCGGCCCCAAAATCCAGACCGAACCACAAAAGGAGGGGGAGTATCCATATTCATAAAGGATACCCACACCTCCAGGTTAGTGGCAATGCACGAAGCATCGGAGACCATCCAGGTGCAATTAACCATAGGTAAAACTGCCCTACAGTTTGTAGCATGCTACAGACCACCCTCTCAAACTCAGGAAACTCACACAGCCTTCCTGAAGACACTGGAGAGTATGAATGTCTCTCCAAACACCATCATATTGGGTGACTTCAACTACCCAAACATAGACTGGGAACATTACTCAAGCCCCAACACCCTAGCCCAAAGGTTCCTGGAGTTCATAAACTCAAATGCTATGGAACAACTAGTCACCATTCCCACAAGAGGAGAAAATATACTACACCTGATCATCAAAAACATGGGGACAAAATGCTCCACACCAGAAGTATATCCCTCATTGGTGAGATCAGACCATAAATTAATCTCACTGGAGATCCACATCCCGCCCCCAACCCCAGCAAAAAAGACCACAGTGAAGAACTTTTCAAAAGCAAACTTCACACTTCTTAAGACTGGAGTGGTATCCTTCAAGGCCCCCGAGCCAGTGGAAACCACAACCCACGCTGCTGAAACCCTTACAAATGCCTTCTACGAGCACCTCCAGGAATGTATGGATCAAGCAATCCCTAATAAAATCAAGACCCTTTCCACCAAAGGCAGGCGCCCGGTCTGGTGGACCTCAGCCATAAACAAACTCTACAACAAGAGGAGAAAGCTACTACATGACAGAGCAAAATCCCTAAAAGGGAAGGCATCTCTGATCAATACTAGCAAAAAACTACGATCACTCATAAAATCATCCAAGGCCAACTTTGAGAGAAAAATCGCTAAAGACACAAAAGACAATCATAAGGCCTTCTTTACCTATGTTAGAAACCTGGGTGGAAACTCCCGGATATGCTCAGAATTAGTCCAAAATGATACAAAAATCACTGAACCCACAGACATTGCCAACATACTGGCAGACAGGTTCAGTGCAAATTTCTCCCCCCCCCCCCAAAAGGAGAAATATCTATCCCACCAGAGTCTAGCCTCCCAAACATCTCAGATGCCCAGGTGAGAGCTGCTCTCTCTAAAGCAAAAAACACAGCATCAATGGGACCGGACGGTGTCCCTGGCTGTGTGCTACACGAACTCAATGAGGAACTAAACCCACACATAAGGCTACTGTTTAATCTTAGCCTTACTACAGGATACATACCCAAAGAATGGCGTACGGCAACTGTGGTCCCACTCCACAAAGGCGGTGCTTCTACGGACCCTGGAAATTACCACCCCATAAGCTTGACGAGCCTTGTCTGCACGGCTATGGAGAGGATCATAATGGAACTCATAAATAAAGACATTGGGGACCTACAGACACTGGATCCTACCCAATTTGGCTTTGTCAAGGGCAGATCCTGCCTCTTGAACTTGGTAGACTTTTTCGAAACAGTCACTAAGGCCATTGATGAAGGTAAGGCAGTTCACACAGCCTACCTTGACCTAGCAAAAGCGTTCGACACAATACCCCACTCGGGCATCATAGAAAAGCTCAACAGCTTAGATGTAAACCCATATGTCAGAAGATGGGTTGCAAACTGGCTCAAGGACAGAACCCACAGGGTTAGAGTTGCTGGTGCCATGTCAGACTCTAAGCCGGTCACGAGTGGTGTCCCACAGGGCTCAGTCCTGGGCCCCCTCTTGTTCGGCATTTATTTTTCTGAAGTGCAGGCAAACATAGGGGGATTGTGGCTGACAAAATTTGCAGATGACTGCAAACCTGGCACCATAATTGACACTCCATCAGACACAGACATCCTCCAGAGAGGTCTCATAGAAATGGATAACTGGTGCCAGAGCCATGGCCTTAAGCTAAATGCCAAAAAATGCATAGTCATACCCTTTGGGAAAAACAAGGTAACCCCTAATTACCACATAGGTGGTAATCCATTAAACACGGAAGAAGTTATCAGGGACCTGGGGACCCAAGTTAACAGTAACCTCTCTTTTGACACTCACATTGCCAAAGTGGTTAGGAAGACCTTCTACATTGCCCACCTGATCATGAAGGGATTCACATCCAGATCAGGAGAGGTCATTGTACCCCTGTACTCTTCACTTATCAGATCAATGATTGAGTACAACGCCCCATTCGGAATGTACCTTACCTGACACCTGCAGCAGTTGGAAAGACCCCAAAAGTTCCTCACCAAAAGGATAAAGGGGCTCAAACATATGTCATACGATGCCCGACTGAAGAAACTCCAGCTCTATTCAGTCGCATACCGTCTGCTCAGAGGTGATCTGTGCCTGACATACAAGGCCATGTCCAACCCGGAATTAATGGACATGCTCCACCTCAAAAAATCCAAATCCACCAGAGCCATGAGAGCAAGAGTCTTAAACCTCAACACGGATATAAATAGGACGTGCTGGAGGGACAGATTCATCACCCAGAGACTCCCTACACTATGGAACAGAATCCCAGTCCATGTGAGGCAGAGCCCCTCACTGACTCTGTTCAAGAGAAATCTTGACGAGTGGATGGGAGATCGTAGGTTTACCCCGGGAATCATCTCTGTGTCACTGCTGAACAGAGGCACAGCAAACTAATGGGTATAGTATTCTCATCCTAAGGGGTGGTGAAAGCCACACACACTCTGGCTAGACTTATAAATGCCCTAGGGCAGATAGCCTAGTATGAACCTATGAACCTATGAACCTTCTGTTGTAGAGTTTGTTTATGGCAGGGGACTACCAGATTGGCTTCCTTTTTTTGGAGGATAGCATCTTGGTTCTGTTTGGGATAGCACGATCCATGCACTTGTGTAAGTGCTTATAGAGTGCATTTGTGTAGGATTCAGCAATCTTAACTGTATAGTCCATCTGCATGGGTGTCATGAATTTCGTCACTTCTGTCTTAAGAAGCATGAAGCTGGCTTTGGAGAAATTTTTTACCGTGGTTTCCTTAATGGTGGGTGGGGTCGGGATGCAGATATCTAGGGTGATTAGCTTATGGTTGGATCTGACCAACGAGGAGTTGACTTCAGGCGTGGAACACAGGTCACTCATGTTGGTAATGACTAGGTCTAAGATATTGTTGCCCCTGGTGGGGGTGTGGATAAGCTGATCCAGGGCACTGGAATTTATGAATTCCAGAAAGCGTTGAGCGAAGGAGTTGGCACATGAGTAGTTTTCCCAGTTAATGGTAGGGTAGTTGAAATCGCCCATTATTAGGGTGTTTGGTTGAACTCTAATATTTTCCATTATATCAAGAAAAGAGAAGTGGGAATCCTGGGGCATGGTGGAGGATCTGTAGCAAGCTACAATTTAGACTGCAGTTTTGCCCAGAGTTAGTTGCTCTCGGATAACCTCGGATGCATTATGCTGCACAACTAGCCTGGAGGTGTGGATATCCTTAATGAATATGGACACACCTCTGCCTTTGGTGTTCTGGTCCAGGTTAGATGGCCAAAAAGTGTGGCATGAGTTATAGCCTGGTAATGCAAAGGTGCTCTCTAGAGCCTTGAAACAGTTCTCAGTCACTGCAGAGATATCCGCAAACAAACTGGTGAAGTAAACACAAAACGATGTAGAACCCAGACAAAACCAATCCGAAAGCCCAGTAGTAAAACACAAAAATAGTTTTAATATGAAGTGCTTTTCATCACTGTTTGTACAGTGACTTCAGAGCAGATGAAGTCACTGTACAAACAGCGACGAAAAGTGCTTCATATTAAAACTGTTTTCTTGTTTTACTACTGGGCTTTCGGATTGGTTTTGTCTTGGTACTGCCCAGATATCGATGTTCTCCATTTTAAGGAGTGCCTCGAGTGAGTGCATTTTGAGATTTAGACTTCTAGCATTGAGTAGCATTACCCTTAGTTTTTGCTTGACTGTTCCTGTTATGGTGGTGAATTTGTCATTTGAACCTTGCCTAAAAAAGGCACTATAGGGGTGGCACCTGCTGCCACATGCTTGTTTTCTTACAAAGTTTCCATTTTGTTATTTATACTCAAGTTTGGATCTAATGTAACTAACAATGACTTAATCATTTCTTATTTGCAAGACTTTATAAAGCTTTTCATACAACCTATAGTTCTATAACTATCATTAACCAATTAGTTGAAATGATTAGAAAAACTCAAAGCTGGATCTACCCATATACCCAGGTCCTTAAATGAATCTACACTTTCAATCACTTTGTGCTGCATTTAATACATCACTTTGTGCTGTATTAAATATCACCTTTCAGTCTGTGTCTCCCAAATATCATATGCATAGTTTTTGATGTATTTATCAGAATATGATTCTCCTGGGCCCAAATGGTCAATTTAGCCCTATCTGTAACACATGTAATCAGTTTATCCATTTTCAAGTCATCTACATACATCTCAAATGAAAACAATAGATATGAAAGATACAATCTAAACAAGTATAGGCCTAGGACAGAGCCCTGTGGTACACCCTGACTGTAACATCAAATTTCATGTGTCAAGTTGCAGTATGATACTTGTTATGGCCTATTTGTAAGCCATGCAGCTATCCATATTATCAGGATTAGATCAATACCTGGATGCTCTAATTTATTGATCATTGTTTGTTGTAGTTAAATCTATATAAATTACATCACAGCATAATTTTTCATTCATAGCTGTTATTATATTGTTATAGAACATCATGTTACAGGTGGTAATAGATGCATGCTGATATATGGTTTTAAGTCCCAACCTTTCCAAGTCTGACAATAATTTATCCAGTATAACCTTCTCCAATATTTTTTCACAACATGAAAGTAAATGTAGGGGTCTGCATGACTTTGAGCTTGTCCTACTCCCCTTTCTCTTAAAGACAGGTTTAACAAGTTCATATCTCCAGTCTTGAGGAATCTCCCGATATTTGTTTGACCTAGTAAATAACAGATGTAATGGTACTGTAAGTTCTTGCCAAAGTGTTCTAACATCATTATTACTAATTCTGTCTCCTCCTTGTGCTGTTTTTGGATTCACATTGCATAGTTCTTTTTCAATATAATCTAATTTCATTTCAGTATCTGAGGCTACCTGGATCCCACTAGGACAATTTATTACTCCTCAGTGGAGATAAACTGCTTTGCATAAGATTTTGTAAAAGTATCTATAATCTGTTGTGTCTGAGAATAAATTTGAGAATCTACACACAGTGTATCAATTTGTATGTCTTGTGCATTTATAAAATGTTTTTCTATTACATATGCTCAATATCTTTATATGACTTTTCTTCAATTTTTTTTCTTGATCTTGACTCAAACTATGTTTAATTTGTCTGTTCAGCTTGTTTATTTCAGTTTTCAGAGTTGTAGTTTGACCTCTTTTCCACTTCTTATTTTTTTTTTTGCCTCTCATCTTAATCAAATATCTTGCTCTTATGGAAAGATATCCTTCTGAAGTTGTGTGCCTAGATCCTGATGTTAACATTTTTTTATTTTTTTGCATTCAAAATTATCTTTCAAAACTTTCCACATTCCTTCTGCAACTTTTCCACTGAACACATCACACCATTTAGTTTTACATGGTGACTGTTTTGCTTCTTTATAATCTGTTATTAATCTTCTCTTCTTTGGTTTAGATTTCAGTTTGGAAGAATTATCTAGCAACAAATTAACCTTTATAACCCCATGATCACTGCACATCAATGGTGCTAAGACTTGACATGAAGTAACAGTAATCTCTTTAAGAACACATACAATTTCTAGTATGTTCCATTCAGTGGTGTTCCTGAACATACATTGTAAATAATTTCCTTACTAATGTTGTTGAATCAGTATTATTCCAGTCTGTTTCTGGTAAATTTAAGTCCACAGCCACTATTATTTTTCCATCCTTTGTTTCATGCAAGAAATGTATGAATTCCTCTAGGTCATCAGCACTTGACATTGTTGGTCTATAGTCACTATCAACTGTTATATGTTCCAGGGTTGTTTTTATAGTCGGGTCTATATTATAAGATTGACATTTGAAAACATTGAACAACATATGGTCGACACCATATGGTCGATGTATTCAAACATCGACCTTATAAAAAGACAAAAAAAAAAAAAAGGAAAAAAGTACCCCCATACCCCCCGCTACTTAAATATACCAACTCCGAGACTGCACTACATTGCAGTAAACGGAAATCTCTCCTTACATTTACTTTCCGTTTACACACTCGAGATTCTGAGCATTTGATATTCTCGCATCAACAATGTCAGATTCGACATTGTCGGCTTTCGAGAATATAATATAGACCCTTATAGTCACAATTACACAGTCTACAGTATTGGTGTTATGAATGAACATGTAATAATCAGAAGTCACATAATCTAATCTCTCTTAACACATCCACCTTCTTTTTTTTTTTTTTGTAGAATGTCTGTTACAGTAACAACATTTATACCCTGACAGAACTGATTTGCAGTCATTGTTCTTTAACCATGTTTCACAAGCAATGACATCAATCTCGTGGGAACGTAGCAAATTTTCCAATAAAAAACTTTATTATTAATGCTCGTAGCATTAACAGCCATCAGAGATGCATCAAATGTTGCTATCTGTGAAGTGTTAAATTGTTGACCTGGCAAAAACCTGTCTTTGCAAAATATCTGCTACAAAATTCTCTTCCCTGATCTTGACAAGAGCAAGCCGTCATATCTAAATGCATGTGTGCCCAAAATTATGTTCAGATGCACTACACATTTGCATTTTTTTAAAAAGGAACATTGTTTAATGTAGGTATTTACTCAAAATATATTCCTCTTTTTTTATGTGATCTGTGAAAAATACATCCTAAGGCCTGTACTTGGTATGCTATCTAAGAGGGCTGTAAGTTACCTAATAACAGTAAGACAGTCCATGCGGATGCGATCATTTGTTCCAGCATGAATGAAAACAGATCCGTACTTCCTACCATTAAGGCATTCTAACAATATATGTCTAGGTTATACAGTTTCCAAGATATGAAAATTGGTTTGGGAAAATATAAGAAAAAATATAATTTTGGGTTTCTGTGCATTATAATATATTATAGTATTTATAGAAAGACTATGGATGAATTGACTATTATCACTGTAAAGAATATTTCTTAATGATAACATTGCTATTTGTAGAGTTTTATAACTTTTATTGCTCACACACTATTTGCATTTGTTTATCTTATGCTTTTTAAGTTTATTTTTTGGAAAATAATCTGGAATGCCATATGTGTATAGGTTGCTAGGGGTGTGATATTCCACACTCCATAGGTGTTAATGAGTTAAACCTCATTCCTCCTCCAAAACAAAAGATGGTACAGTCAGGAATGCAGTGCTGCTGTGTCAGTGGTTGAAAACTAATCCAAACACCTGGTGAAGGAATAGAACCAACAACCTTTTGATCTTGCACTATCAAAGGCAAATGCAGTACGTATTAAGCCACTGGCACCATTGGCTATTCAGTGCTTAATACTCAATAAAAACAGCCTTAATAATATTCAAACATCAGAGAAAAAAACAGTTATTCTGGTATATCTGGTGCTTGCTGTAATCAATGAACTAAACTAGTGTCCTAAATGTCTGCAGTAGCACATGACTGTATGTAGCATGCTTCAGTATGCATGACTATATAGAGGATGCTTCAGTAACGCATGACTATATATAGCATGCTTCAGTAGCGCATGACTATATATAGCATGCTTCAGTAGCGCATGACTATATATAGCATGCTTCAGTATGCATGACTATATATAGCATGCTTCAGTATACATGACTATATAGGGGATGCTTCAGTAACGCATGACTATATATAGCATGCTTCAGTAACGCATGACTATATATAGCATGCTTCAGTAGCGCATGACTATATATAGCATGCTTCAGTATGCATGACTATATATAGCATGCTTCAGTATGCATGACTATATAGGGGATGCTTCAGTAATGCATGACTACATGTAGCATGCTTCAGTATGCATGACTATATAGAGCATGCTTCAGTATGCATGACTATATGCAGCATGCTTCAGTAGCACATGACTATATATAGCATGCTTCAGTATGCATGACTATATAGAGCATGCTTCAGTATGCATGACTATATGCAGCATGCTTCAGTAGCACATGACTATATATAGCATGCTTCAGTATGCATGACTATATAGCACGCTTCAGTATGCATGACTATATGTAGCATCCTTCAGTAGCGCATGATAGCATGCTTCAGTATGTATGACTATATATAGCATGCTTCAGTATGCATGACTATATGTAGCATGCTTCAGATATTGCCAGGGCCAGTCTTTACTCCTGCAGAGCAAATGAAATGTAACAACTACAAGGAGATTGTGGCTGGTTTCAAGGACCCAAATCATAGTGGACTATAGTATAACAGTTGACAAAGGTTGAGTGACAGATGGGCACTGTGCAAACACCCATTTTATTCTGCAGTTTCTTTCACAATAGTGACATACTCAGTCTCTAATAGTGTTATCAGAAACAGTCACATGATTAGAATTAAACTGGCTGTGTAGCACACATGAAGATTAGCATAGTTTATACACTGCAAACAAATGCTGTTGTACAAATACAGCAAACCAATGCTAAAGCAAGATGAAATGTTCAAATAAAATACTTGCTCAGTCACATAATTGCCTAGTAAATGGCATAAAACCATGAAAAACAGTCAGTAAGCAAAAAAAGGTTCCCCTGCTCTAACACTATTTTTAGGCAGTCTTTCAGATTTCTGTGAATGCAAATGAGAAAGTTGTTAAAACACACATATACACACCCTTCTCTATCCTGCAGTCAAAGGCAGTTTAGTGATCTGCACAGTAATATTATTTGTGTAGTGATTGATGTTTAATGCCCAGAATGAGGTAAGCAGTACCTAGGTTCAAGTCAGCATTCTTTCCATTCAAAACTGCAAAGGTTTAACGTGGCTTCCTTAATCCTTCTGTATATAATGCGGTGGAGATAATCTGCAAAGAATCTTCAAAGCACCTTTGCAGTAAAGGTCATAACTCCTTCACATTCCTAGCATTCTGATGCATCACACTCTAACATTAACCCTTCAGCATCAATGACAGATGAATGCAGCATATAACTACAAACAGTTATTTACAATCACTAGCCAGGATCCCCAGATGTTAAACCTCATCCTTGCATCAAATGCTAAATTAAGGTGTCCAGCTTCAGCCAGTACTGGTGACCATTTATCTTCCTTATTTTATAAATGGCAGCCAAGAGAAGCAAAGTGAGTGCATCCAGCTGCCAGCCAGGTAAGGAATGATAAGGCAATACTTCATAGAATAGCATAACATGATTTACAACAGGCTGTGATCAGAATAAAATGAGAAGAAGCAAAACTGCTTTTATAGCAGCAGTGCAGACATGTTTTAACAGTGAACCGCCAAATGCTCCAGCATCACAGAAGTGTGAAAGAGACTGATAGAAAGAAACTTTAAAGTCTAAAAGAACCATGCTAAGCACACAGGTTTATGTTCATGGGATTACAACTGATGATGATTAAGCTTTAGGAAGTGTTTCCTCTGGCAGAAGATTGGAAATTTGGAATTATACAACTGCAAAGAGCCCTAGAATGCATGGAACAAAAGGCATGCTGTATCAGAGATATACATAATGACATTGTTGTATTATATTAAATGAGGTGGCAAAGTGGCACCATGCCAGTATCGCTGTCTCATGTCACATGATTCACCATTACATTTCACAGACGTGTTCTTTCTGAGCAGAGTTTGTATGTCCTTCCTGTGTCTGTGTGGGTCTTTGCTGGGTGTTCCGCTTTCTTCTCACATTCCAAAGACATGCTGTAGATGAACTGGTGATCCCCAAAACTGCATACAGATGTACACACTGTATGTAAGTGACTGCAAATGTGCATCCTGCATTGGACTGGTGCCTTATTCAGGATTAGTGTGTGTTTTTTTTATTTTTGGCCTAGCCTTGCCTCTAATGAGTGGATTAAGTGGGTAATTGTAGAATGAACAAATCCTTATAAAGCTTAATTTGGATATTTGGAGATGTGTCTACTTTATGCAAGAAATGCTTACTGTCAGACAATGACATTCCAAGTCTTCTTCATCTTTCGGCTTTTCCCAGTTAGGGATCACCACAGCAGATTACCTGTCCGCTCATGATTGGCAGTGGAGTTTTACGGTGTCGACTTGCCAGCCCAGCACCCAACCTTCCACAGAAGGCACACACATGCACACACTCACACCTAGGGCCAATTTAGAGTGTCCAATCCACGTACAGCATGTCTTTGAGATGTGGAAGAAAACCAAAGCACCCGGAGGAAACCCACGCAACCACAGGGAGGACATGCAGACTCTGCACAGGAGGCACCCCAGCCAAGGATCAAACCGAAGAACCTCTTGCTGTGAGGCGGCAATGCTAACCACTGCACCACCGTGGCCACCCAATGACATTCCAAGTATATCATGTAAAATATTTGGTTTCTGTAAACTTAGGAATAATTGAATGTTCAGCATGGGTGGAGACAGCTCCGTCTTGGTTTTTAAACATGGGGAGCACAAAAACAAAAAGCATCTGCAGGCTTTGTGCAATTAATTTTGGATTAAGCACATTTAGATTAAATGGATTTGAATCTTTCACTAAGCCACACTTGACAGAATATAAAGAGATAATTGACCAGTGGACATGTATGTTATAAAAAACCCTTAGGAACAATATAATTAGACATTTTGATTTCTAAACTAAAGAAGGAAATAACAAAGTTCTATAGGGATGGCACATGATTTCTCAACTAAATAAGGGAAATGAGTTCTATAGGCATGGCACATGTTATGAATATCAGGCAGAATGTAAGTGGGAAGTACTGACAAACCTGTTCAGGCTATACCAATGCTAAACACCTCTTTTCAGGAATATAACTGCCACTCAGTCATGGATTTTGGCAATGAATGCAAACTTGCAAATTTATTATGTCAGGATAATTGTTATCCACAATATGGAGCACTACAAAATTGTTCTGTGTTTGTTTTAGAAGCAACAAAATAACCAGTTATGCTTCAATTTCAACATTCACAAAATAAAAAAATAAATACAGCTCAAGGGACCACAAAGATGTCTGAAAATAGTTAGGGAATAATTTGATGACAGACAATACTGAAAAAGAAATAGAAAACGATATACAATGTGGTGACTGACTAGAATAAAAAGGACGTAGAAAAAGATATGCAAAAAGAAAACAGCTTGGAAATGTTAGAAGAATCAGTGTAACAACAGGACATTTTAAAGACAAGATTCTGCTACTGAGCAGCATTCTACCTTCACCAACAATGATACCTAAATTCAAAGAGAAAATAAACCAGATTCAACAAGTAGACAGCACATTATTGCCTCAACATCTTATCGCTTGATTTTCTCACAATAACTAAAAGTTTTGCAGCTCCCGTAATGCATTTTTAACAAGAGTTTACTGAATGAGCATTCCAACAGAGCAAATTCCAATACAGAAAATGAAAAAAGTCTGAACAACAAAATCTCTGAACCTGAGGTTTTCAATGACCTTCAATACATTAATATTTATTTCTGTAATTCCAGAAGTCTGGTTCCAGTGTAGTGATATCACTTCCTCTATACCAGGATTCAACACCTATCATGAGTTGACATCCACCCACAACTGCTTCTGCGTATCCATATTTATTCATAACATCACTGTCTCTCACCAGATTCCTAATACAAAGCTGGAACTGGCTGAAGTCCCACTTACACTCAATAAAATTAATTATCACATTACTGCCAGTTGCATAGTCTCGTCTATGATTTCTTCAGAGCATACAGAATGCCTTAAACAGTTAGAAAAGTTAAACTTCAAAATCAAATACCCATCTTACTGGTGATTTCAACTATCCATACACAAACTGGCTAACACATACCACCAACAACAAATATGCCCAGAGATTTTTTTGACTCCATAAATGCCAAAGCACTTGAACAAATTGTCTCCCTTCTCATCACAGATGTCAATCTTGTAAATCTTCTCCTCAGAAATATTTTTGTCGATATGTCAATTACATTACTATACTTGTTATCCTCTTTAATCAAGTCTGGTCATCTTGCTCTGATCTTCTTCTTGAAAATACGCTTCACAGCCACTAATAATTCTTCTTCATTTACTAGTCTTGCTAATAATCATAAAATGTTTAATTTCATAGGAAATCTTGCATGTGAAGCTGCTATGTATTCCTCTACATTTTACTCCCTTTTGGATACATATATTGAGACATCTTTAATCATCAACTCAAAGCATAATGGCAAGTTTAAAACTGAACCAATGTGCTATAATTCCTACACCACCAAACTCTATAAGAAAAAGAAAAAGTTCCTGGCCATCAATAAATATGCTTTATATGGAAGGCATTGTCAGACCCTACTCTGATGGACCTCTTGCATATCCACAAAACAAACAGCACCAGAATTACTATTCTAAAGACTTAAACCTTGCCTATGATATAAATAGGACCTGCTGGAGAGACAGGTATGTATCACAGAGACTACCCCTATCTCTTGTACAGGCTCCCCATCCTTGTGAATTAGAGTTCCTCCCTAACCCAATTCAAGTGTAACTTGGACAACTTAATAGCGAACAGGAAATTCATCCTTGGTTTAGCACCTATGTCACTAATGGACACAGACAACCAGGACCGGCCTTAGGTCAACTGGTGCCCTAGGCAAAAGGGCTCCACAATGCCCCCTACAACACCATCTGGTGCCCCCATCCTGGTCTACCTACACCAAATAAATACTGGAAAAGCTCCCCTGCTACAGCGGTGCCCTAGGCAGCCACCTAGTTGGCCTATGCCTAAGGCCGGCTATGCAGACAACCTATAAATGGTGCAACTCCCAGGCCTGTGCTTGTAAATGTTTCATCTGCCAAGCCCCTGCTTACACTTATTAAGAGTACCAGAACTTGTCAGAGATTTGAGATGCATGGTTAGGCTTAAAAAGGCCCTTGTGATCGTTAGCTTAGTAAACACCTATGAACCTATTTCAAGTACTTTCCCAGCAACCTTTAAAGCCAGTCTCATTATAATTGCTATCGCTGTCTTTATCCTGCAGTTTTGAGGCTCTTTGTGCAATCATTATGTTATTGAGCCTAGTTATAGGGACTGTTACTGAATCGCTGTTTTATTTCATTATGTATTTCATCTATGTTATGATATGCTAGGAGGCATCTTCAGTATTGTGTGCTTGCTTGAGCACCTCCAAAGTGCTTTAAGCTCACCATCAATAATAACAATAAGGACTCGATTTTCAGCATGTCCTCTTACATTAGAACATCAAAAATAATTGTTCTTATACCACTTTGTACACAACAGACATTATATTACAATTTTGATCTATTTACATGATTTAAATAAAACAATACCCTTGGGATTCAGAAACATATTGCATGTTGCAGTAGCAGACTTAGAGCAAAGAGCAGCCGTAAGCCAGGTTGGGATGATTCCAAGACATACTAACGATGATCGCTGCAGGTGGCTGTGAAATGCCTCTAGCTGAATAATATGCATATGACAGTATAATGACAAGGAAATGAGCAATATTAGTAAAATAAGGGCAGTGATGGATGCAAATGATAATAAATAATATAGCAGCATAATGAATAAATGTACACATTTCTCATGATAATAAGCTGCCAAACAGTTACTGACCACAGTAAAATCTTGATGTTATGGCAGAGATACTGTGAAAACATATGAGGTAACCACCCCAATAGTAAATACATCTATACAAGGGGCTGTTCTCACTGTTAGTAGTACTGTAGGTAGTTGTCCTCACTCTCCACACTGTTGTCATTCATCTCTGCTTAATATACCATGCCATTCACAACAAAGAAGTAACAGATACCATGCCATTCACAACACAGAAGTAACAGATACCATGCCATGCCATTCACAACACAGAAGAAACAGATACAGTGCCATTCACAACACAGAAGTAACAGATACCATGTCATTCACAACACAGAAGTAACAAATACCATGCGATTCACAACACAGAAGTAACAGATACCATGCCATTCACAACACAGAAGTAACAGATACCATGCCATGCCATTCACAACACAGAAGAAACAGATACAGTGCCATTCACAACACAGAAGTAACAGATACCATGTCATTCACATCACAGAAGTAACAAATACCATGCGATTCACAACACAGAAGTAACAGATACCATGCCATGCCATTCACAACACAGAAGAAACAGATACAGTGCCATTCACAACACAGAAGTAACAGATACCATGTCATTCACAACACAGAAGTAACAGATACCATGCCATGCCATTCACAACACAGAAGTAACAGATACCATGCCATTCACAACACAGAAGTAACAGATACCATGCCATTCACAACACAGAAGTAACAGATACTGTGTCATTCACAACACAGAAGTAACAGATACCATGCTATGCCATTCACAACACAGAAGTAACAGATACCATGCCATGCCATTCACATCACAGAAGTAACAGATACCATGCCATTCACAACACAGAAGTAACAGATACCATGCCATTCACAACACAAAAGTAACAGATGCCATGCCATTCACAACACAGAAGTAACAGATACCGTGCCATTCACAACACAGAAGTAACAGATACCGTGCCATTCACAACACAGAAGTAACAGATACCATGCCATTCACAACACAGAAGTAACATACCATGCCATTCACAACACAGAAGTAACAGATATCGTGTCACTCACAACACAGAAGTAACAATACCATGCCATTCACAACACAGAAGTAACAGATACCATGCCATTTAGAACACAGAAGTAACAGATACAGTGCCATTCACAACACAGAAGTAACAGATACAGTGCCATTTGCAATACAAAAGTAACAGATACCAAGGCATTCACAACACAGCAGTAACAGATACTGTGCCATTCACAACACAGAAGATACCATGCCATGCCATTCACAATACAGAATTAACAGATACAGTGCCATTCACAACACAGAATTAACAGATGCAGTGTCATTCACAACACAGAAGTAACAGATGCAGTGCCATTTGCAAAACAGAAGTAACAGATACCGTGCCATTCACAACACAGAAGTAACAGATACCGTGCCATTTACAACACAGAAGTAACAGATACCGTGCCATTCACAACGCAGAAGTAACAGATACCATGCCATTCACAACACAGAAGTAACAGATATCGTGCCACTCACAACACAGAAGTAACAGATACCATGCCATTCATAACACAGAAGTAACAGATACCATGCCATTCAGAACACAGAAGTAACAGATACCGTGCCATTCACAACACAGCAGTAACAGATACTGTGCCATTCACAACACAGAAGTAAGATACCATGCCATGCCATTCACAATACAGAATTAACAGATACAGTGCCATTCACAACACAGAAGTAAAAGATGCAGTGCCATTCACAACACAGAAGTATCAGATGCAGTGCCATTTGCAAAACAGAAGTAACAGATACCATGTCATTCACAACACAGAAGTAAAAGATACCGTGCCATTCATAACACAGAAGTAACAGATACCGTCCCATTCACAACACAGAAGTAACAGATACAATGCCATGTCATTCACAACACAGAAGTAACAAATACCATGCCATTCACAACACAGAAGTAACAGATACCATGCCATTCACAACACAGAAGTAACAGATGCCATGCCATTCACAACACAGAAGTAACAGATACCATGCCATTCATAATGCAGAAGTAACAGAATGCTAACATGTGACTAGAGGCAGCATGCAGGTCTGTGAGTTGTGTGGAGTGCTCATTCCTTTGGACACCACAACATGTGGCTTTGACAGTATTAGCTGCAGTGACCTTTCAACAACAAACAAAGGATATGTTGGGTGTGTCCCACACATCTGCTTCAGGGATACTCAACCAGTTTTTTGAGACCATGCTACAGCATGTCAGGGAGCAGATGTGGTTACCACAGACCTCAGAGAAGACAAGTAAAACTATGCAGGCACTTTGACATACCCATTTCCCGCAAACACTGGGAGCCATTGACTGCAACCATATTGCAATAAAAGCCCCATATGAGAAGCAGGGATAAAGATATATCAGCCATAAGCGGTTCTACTCCATTAAATACCAGGTGGTCTGTAATGCACAGGGTATAATATACAGTGTGTCAGCAGGCCACCCAGGAGGTGCTCACATCTCCCACATCTGGCATACGTGTGATGACTTATGTCAGTGGTTTGTGCAGGGTGATTTTTTTCCACCAAACCATCTTGCTGATGAAGCTGAATCTGCCCTGGAGCTATAACGTACAGCACCAATAAGAAACTCACAGATCAAGGCAGAGAATGCATACAATACTGCCCTGTCACATATCTGAGTTATTTTCAAATGTGTATTTGGACTGCAAAAGACTTACTTCCACAGTCTGGATGTCTCTGGTGGTACACTGCATTATGATCGTGGAACATGCAGTAAAATCTCTGCAGCAGTATTATACAATGTACTGCAATGCAAACAGATACAGCAGGGAGGAGAGATGCTCAAGAGGAGGAATCCCTGGAGTCAGCAGTAAAGGAGGTGCATAGGGGGAATGGTTTCAGGAGATGATTATGAGAGACATATATGGGTTCAGTATGGTGTGGCACTGGCTAGGTGTCAGCATCTGGGTCATAACTGTGGACGAAAATAAGCATGGCATAGAACAGTAAAAATGATGCAGTCAATACTACACTCAGGCTATGCTACACCATGCATGGACTGGACACATGGTGCATCAGACATAAGCTCAAAGTAATTGAGTACTGAAGGCATGGTTGGGAAGGTCCACAGGTGTCAACAATGTTCAGTATGTGTATGTGAAGGGGTGCGGGTTAATTCTGTGTGTAAGTGTGTGAACCATGGATAGGCGAGTCTGGGAAGCCAATGAAATTAGGCAAGGGGAGGATGATGTGTCCAACATTTTGTGATCGGGCACTGATGAGTGAGAATTTGTATATGTGAGTGCACATGGATAAACCTCCAGCAAATGAAGCAGCACCATGCTGGGTTCTGATCGGCAGATCCAGAATACCTAGATCTAGTATCTAAGTTGGCCTTCCCCCAACAGAACAATCACATTTCAGACATACATAAGCAAATGTGCTATACAGGCTTTAGAATAACCCCCCTAAAGTGATTCCTGAAGAAGGTAAGACAAGTGTTTGTTTCAAAGCCCAGTGGAGCAACGGCAGCTCAGCAGACATACTCAGCATTACTGTAGCCCCCACACCCAACTCTCCATGTACAACATACACCTTTCCCCACAGTGTAAATCTCACTGTCAACAAATGCATGTTAAGCTGTATACATGTTTACGCTCCCTAAGTCCACATGGTAGGTCATTGTCCTTGTCCCATACAACATACCAGTGGGGTCACATTATACCTCTCAGTTTTTACAAAATAACATATAATTATGGAAAGGACTCCAAATTAGGACTACTTTTGAAATCCTGGCAATATTAACTTTGAACATCTAAAATAATTTCCATTTTAGGAGAAATGAAGCAAAAGTCTGAGAAGAAATCAGAGATGATCGTCAAAACTCTGGACAGTTGAGTGGCTTGTGGCACACCTGCACACACCTTCTTTGGTCTAGTATGTCCAACATCATCCTCCTGCCAGTGAAACCTCCCACTCCACCTTTGGCCAAAGGTACACTGCTGCTGCACCCTTGTATGCACATCGCCCACTAGGGGCACAGTCAGCAGTATCACCCCTGGGATAGTGATATACCTATTTGCTGTTTATCCCATCTGTAAGTAGCTGTATGAGTAATTGTCAGGCACATAACTGTTTTTTGCCCCCCCCCCCTCTCTGTTGCTATGCTTTTCTTATGTGTTTTGATGTTTGTTTTTTATGCTTTTTATTGCCATCCATTTATGTTACTATTTTGTACACCTGACACAGATGTCCCTGCCATGCCATCAGATCCACCTATCCCCCTGGCTCATCATCTGCCTTTAGGCCTTCCTGTCCATTAGGTGACAAATATCCTGAAGTTGGGGGGGTACAATCTCAAAGCATTCCTATTGGCCTCTGGTGGTCAGTAACCAGAGGGTAGTACCATAGCTTCCCTTAGTGATACTACTGAATGAACAAAGTTCATCACCTGGCAGGAGTTGGAGAAATTGATGGGTAAGGTTCTCCACAAGCAGCTTGATGCCTGCATTGGCCACCTAGAAATCTTCTTTGTGCAACTAGCAGAGTTGCATTGTTGCCTGGCATTGGCTTATGCACGATCTGAAGCAGAACCAGTAGGGAGGGCACTCATGGTGGTGACTGACCTCTTGCTGAATCCATCCCAGGCAGCATGATCAGGCTGGGTACCAACCCTATCCCCATCCTGGTGTTCCCCTTTCTTGTGTGTGATCTCTATCCCCTCTTTGTTGTCCATTCTTCCCCATCATCACTTGTTCTCCCTCTGTCTATATGTCAATATTTCCATTGGCAAACCCTTAGTCCTTTCTATCAGCATATCCCCTATTGGTCTTCATCTGTGTTGAATGTTTGTTCATGTGCTCCTGCTTCATACCTCTACTCTCTTTCCAAACCCCTTCCTTCTCCCTACATCCTTCCCCATCTGCCCTTCATGAGAGAAAAAAATGTGCACCTATGCCACTAAAAAAGAAATACCTTTTCTTCCTCTCCCCATTCCCACACCTTATTTATGTTTTTCTGCTTGCTCTTCCCCCTTTCAATTTTAAGTAACCTAATGTTACTTAACATAATGTTGTCACCAGTGGCCAATAGGGATGCTTTGAGATTGTACCCTCCCCAACTGCAGGATATTTGTCACCTAATGGACAGGCAGGCCTAAAGGCAGATGATGAGCCAGGGCTCCAGGTCCGACTCTAAACCAGTCACAAGTGGTGTCCCGCAAGGCTCGGTTCTGGGACCCCTACTGTTCGGCATATATTCCTCAGAAGTACAGGCAAACACAGGAGGACTATGGCTAACCAAGTTCACAGATGACTGCAAACTTGGAGCCATAACTGACTCTCCGGCTGACACGGACATCCTTCAAAAAGGCCTTACTGAGACAGACACCTGGTGTCAAAGTCATGGCCTCAAGCTAAATGCCAAAAAATGCATAGTAATCCCATTTGGGAAAAACAAAACACCCACAAATTACCACATAGGCGGCAGCCTCCCTTAATACAGAAGAGGTAATACGAGATCTGGGGACCCAGATAGATAGTAATCTGTCCTTTGATAATCATACTGCCAAAGTAGTTAGGAAATCCTTCTATGTGGCCAATCTAATTACTAAGGGGTTCACATCTAGAAATAAAGAGGTTATAGTGCCCCTCTACTCATCACTCATCAGACCCATCATAGAGTACAATACCCCATTTGGGATGTACCTCACAAGACACTTCCAACAGCTGGAAAGACCACAAAAGTACCTCACCAAGAGGATTACTGGCCTCAAACATATGTCCTATGGAGCCCGACTGAAAAAACTCTGGCTGTACTCAGTGGCATATGGCTTACTCAGAGGTGATCTCTGCTTGACTTACAAAGACATGTCCAACACAGAATTGATGGACAATGCTCCACCTAAAGAAATCCAAGTCACTGCGAGCCACACACTCTAGTGAGCTAAACCTCACCACAACAATAAATAGAACATGCTGGAGGGATAGATTCCTGTCACAGAGACTCTCCATGCTTTGGAACAAAATTCCTAACTACATTAGGCAGAGCCCCTCGCTAACACTCTTCAAGAGAAACCTTGACGAGTGGATGGGTAACAGAAAATACTCCCCTGGGATCACTTCATTGGCTCTGCTTGACAGAGGCTCATTTAATTAATGGGCTGGCGAAAGCCAACACACTCTGGCTAGGCTTATAAATGCCCTCAGGCAGATAGCCTAGTACCTACCTATGAACCTATGTCCTCCCCATTTCAATGAACAAAACTGCATAGAAACATGGCTGGGAGCTATTCTCATAGATCTGCTACATTGCAGTTGCTCACATTCACGCTAGCGTGTATGCAGCATGCTTAGTGCTGGTGTTTGATTTCTAGCTGCAATCACAAAACAGCTCTCTCACTGCTGGCTTTATTATTTACATGACTAAATTTCCTGATTAGGTAGTTCTTGGACTGCAAAATTCCTAGTTGTTAATTCACAATTACCACTGAGCCCCATTGCGCCCCTCTGCATCTCCACACTAGCATTTTTGGGGTTGCATAAGTCATGTTTCTAAATCCCAGGATAAGTATTTTTAAGGACAGTGGTGCATAACTGCCTGCACATTTTGTCATGAAGTTAGTCTATGCTGTGGAACATAGAGCTATTCAGTTTACCAAAAAAATGTATACGTTGCATATGGGCTCTAAAATTTATGAAATCCTTTTAAATCTAAATATGTAGAAATATTGCCTAATCAGGATTATTTTTATAATGCCCTTATAATTCTGTGTGTAAAGTAGTATTCAACATATTTTCCTTCATGTCCTTACTTAAAAAGTTTTAATTATTTAGTGGTTTCCTTAGCAAAAATAAACAAGCTGATATCACCTTTCATTGCATGCGATACAAGTTCTTAATACGTTGTTATTAAACATGGATTAAGTCTGCTTCTTTAGGAAACTGGTTTGTGAGATATTGTATATATTTTATTTCAGATATAACTAGTGCCATCATATATCACTGGAGCACTCAGATGAGGAAGACAACTACAGGGGTAAGTAGTATACAGAGCTATATGTGCCGAACAGAGACGCAGGGACACAAGGGTAATCAGAGATTCTTTTCTAATGATGGGGAAATGAAATCCTGAGAGAAACAACAAGAGCAGGAAAAGTAGGCAAAAGAGGGCTAATTAAATAATCAAATGATGGTGAAAGAACAGTATTGATGTCAAACTTGTCAGCATTAGCAGCAACAAAAATATACGCAGATGCAAGTAAATTATTAGCTAAAATAATACAGTGGGCTGACACTAAGTAAAGGATCAGTGAACAAATAGTTACATCTGTGTACCTTTATTCTCTGAAGAAAGCATGTACAGCTGTGAACAGTAAACAGAGCAAATGTAACCTATGAACTAAGCCGGCTTAGGTTCTGCCACAGTGTCATAAGTCAGAAAAACATGACCTCTGCATGTCATTGACATCCCAAGCCTGTCTTTGAAATAGCTGGGTAAGTAAACAGTTAAAGCATGCATCACAAGTATGCCAGTACAGCAAATCGAACATGTCATCAGAAATAGTACATGAAGTTCAACATTTAGCAAATCCTTCTAGGTGCTATAAATAAACAGTTCCTCTTTGAAATCCTGACCACCTGTGCTTTGATTAGCAACTCAGTTCTGCAACACTCACATTTTATAATAGTGCTTTTAAAAAAAAATCACTTTACAAATAACATAATTTAAGATAGCAAGTAAATATTTACATTACACACATAAATGTGCGTGTCTGTATACATGCGTACCTAAATATATATATATATATATATATATATATATATATATATATATATCTATATACACACATATACATACACATACAATATATATATATATATATATATATATATATATATATATAAACACACACACACACATATAAAAAAAAATATATATATATATATATATATATATATATATATATATATATATATATACATATATATATATATATATATATATATATATATATATATATATAGGTTTACTATTGAAATGTGAGATGGCATTCGCGTGAAATGGAAATGGTCAAAATGCTAATTTCCAGTTCATGGAAGGTTAAACCGAAAATGGTCGGCTCCACAACAGCAAATGTTATTCTGCATTCAATACTGTGCCATTGCAGTACAGTGGGGATTGGGAAATGTATCCATTTCCTCAATGTAGTGCGATCTTGGAGTTTGTATATATAGTTAGCAGGAGGTGTGGGGGGCGCTACTTGGGAGTGACTGGAAGGCAAGGAATGCTGGGTAATGTCGATTTTGTTGAATGGGACGGGTCGGCATTACCGGTTTCCTTATTGTTGCCTGTACAATGCTTTTATTTTCAGTATTTTTTTTGATGAAGTGATCACTCGACAGCATCCATTTCGGGATTTCAATAGTAAACCTATATATATATATATATATATATATATATATATATATATATATACACACATACACATACACACACACACACACACAAACACACACATGGTTTACTATCATTTATTCAAAGTGAAGTCGGTTGACGCCACTTAGTTCGAAAATTGGAATGTCGACCGTAGGCAATGTCGAACACTGATATTGGCGAAATACACATCTGCCATTATCTCGACCCATGTTAAAACCCGTCCCTAGGTAGCAGTCGACATGTATTTCGGCAATTCCGGTGTTCGACATTGTGAATTTCGCACGATCTCGGTCGAGGGTATATGATAGTAAACCCAGACAGACACACACACACACACACACACACACACACACACACACACACACACACACACACACACACACACATATATAAATAGGCAATTCTGTGTCTACCAAACTCAGGACTTGTTACTGCAAACTTCATTCTTGCAGGCATGTTCATCTTACATACACTTTTTCAGCATGATTTTTTTACTACTTTAAGTAAAACCGGACTCTTCACCAAGTTGTAATACTGCACCACACTGTTCTAAGTCTACGGAATTGCATTATCAGATAAAGCACTACTCCAGCATTAGTTTTCCTGGAAAGTACTCACTTCTTAGCCAGGTACTGTGCCAGCAAGGGCATGTGTATGGATCAGCGGGTCAATCAGTTTCAGAAGATGTGCTTGTATGCACATTTAGATGGAAGAAACCAAAAGTAAAAGTTGTGTACTCTTTGTATCAGAACATAACTACAGAGTGAGTCAGATCCAGACAGAAATAAGGAGTTAACTGCAGGAATACCAGAGCATAGGCAGGTGCAGTCTTATTTCTTGACTCTATCTACAGTCAACTGACCTGAAAAGAATGTTTTGAGATGAAAAAGCAGTTTCTCAGTGAGAGTTGTCAGTGTTTGGCACGGACCTCCCTAGAAGGTGGAGGAATGTTAAAGAACTGAATGACTTTAACCAGATGTGAGACAATGTAAAGTAAAACACGATATGGAGAGAGGGACAAAGATGTGCTTAAAATAGCAACACTAAGCAGGAAGGAGAATCTGTTTAGGTAGACATGACAGTTATCTTTCCACAGATGTGACATTTTCCCTTTGAATAATTTTGTTGTTGTTGCTCTGCTGACAGATGTAGTATGAAACAGCAGCATATGTGTAATTTCAAGTTCACTTACAAGAGCACTTTACCTCTGTCACAACAATCTGCAGTGAAAGCAGTTCTGGTTCATGAAGCTAAGTGCTCTGTTACTGAATGTAACGATTGCACTGAAAATAAACATACCTGCATGGCTGAAGTCTGAGGCTGTCAACAGCTTAGCAACTTTACTGCTTTTTTTATATTACTGTTAATAATTAGCATTATCCAATTAGTTTTACCTTCATTATTTGTGACCCAAATAAGGCATTCTGTTAAAACAGGCCGGAATACTGCAGAAGTTAAATTTGTACACATAAGAGCTAGTCATAAATACACAAATAGAATCATTGTGCTATGCACATCATTACTTCTGCAATCATGAGTGCTAACATTTACTTGTCTAAAAACTACAAATTATTACTTACAGATACATCACCTAGCCCTTGTTTCAGACAGGAAGGCTGCTCAAGTCTTTCAGATTTGGGATAGGAGGCAGCCAATGCATGGGCAACATTTCTCTCCCTATGTACTTTCTCTTTTATGTGCAATTAAACTAAAAGTAACCATCTTGTCAGAAACATTCTCTATATACCACAATCATTGTCTGATTTCTTTATGCTTTTTGATCTTTTTAAGACTTGCATGCACTTGCCAAGTAGTTTAAAAATTATATTTACTGTTAAGTAACTTTTTCAGGAAATAATGGAAAATAATGTTTTTTATCGCCTTCAAAATGTATGCATTGAAACTAGCAGGCTTTTCTGAAGTATGTGCTACTGCACAATATGAATAGTTCTTCCATAAGGATTACAACAAGCATATGTTTCTCAACTACTGGACTTTTTTCTGCTGCAGCCACATGCCCACATGGTTACCAGTGGTATCTTTTTCTGTCTTTTTGTAGTACAGTCGTAGTTTGCCATCCTGTTAACAACTGCTTGTTGATTTTTTTTTTATTATTTTTTATTTCTTATAATTGAACCTCAAGGTCTCTGAGATAACATTCTGATTATGCCAGAGAGAAAGTATTGCACTCTACTCCGTCACTCCTCCTTGCTTGTACATTTTGCATTACTGGAGCTGACTAAACCAAGACCATAGAACAAATCGCAGGTACTAAACATCTCCACAAGTAAGAGGTAATGTTTGTCACATCATACTGTTTATTAATAGAAAAGCAACGCCGCAATGTCGTAGCAAGTTATTCTGCACAGGTAGTGCAGATGGGTGAAATGGACAAACATGGGCCTTTTTTTTTTTTTTTGCCACAACCTAGTACATAGCTGCATGGGTTGGGTGAATTATGATCATAGTTTTAAGCATAACTGGCTCATGTTAACTTGGCCTGAACTTGCAGAAGCTGAAGATTGTCTAAAAACAGATGCAGGAAATGGTTAACAGGTTCAGGTAGAGACAGGCTGGAGCCTGCAGATAAGCCTGCATACAGGCCTTTTTTTGAGCTGGTACATGCTTGTACGGCATACCGGCACCACTGCTGCCCAGTGGCACCTCTTTTCACGTCCATTCTGATCACTCCTGTGCCTTGTTACACAGACTGTTGACGTCCACGTCCATACATGGATATTTAACATCAAATGGTAAAGTGTTACTCTTCCTGCATGCGCCAGGAGCCGAGTGAATCCATGATAACTTGTTTAGGAGCCAAGGGAGCTGACAGCGAAGTGGTTATTATATTACTGGTCTCTGGTCTGGATTTGGATTATTTGACAGACTGCAACAAATAAGCATATATTTTAAGCTGCTAGCTATTTATTTTATTTATGCGACCAATGACCATGCATTAATAAATAGCTATGAGGCTATGAGTGTGTGTGTGAGTAAATAGGTGGGGTGGAGACTCTAAGGCACATACGAGCTACTTCACCTGCACTAGTTTAACTTTACCCTTTGCAGTTTGTTTTCAGTTGAACAAAAATGAATACAACAAGTACAGACTAGGACAATAATAAATACAATAATAAATAATAAACACACACTGAACATTTGAACCAACCAACTTTATGACTGCACTGTGGAATATTTTGAATTTCTGAAACTGAATGTGTGCTACTTTTAATGTGCAGTAGCAATCAAATATTTTTGGGCAATGTTTATGGCTGTGTGATTTGTGTGGAACATCTTAAAATACTGTCTGTGTGGGTTGCTAGCAAAAAGGAAATTATTACATCATGGCATTAGACCTCATGGCTACAGCTGCTGGTTTGGGAAGTTACAACACTTGGTTTACTGGTTCAGGTCTTAGATGCAGTGCCTTATGTGGGGCATCTCTATGTTTTCCTGGCCTGTTCCTGTGTGGGATTTTACTGAGATCTCTGATTTCTTCTCAGGGAAGCTAATATTTGGCAATGCTCAGTAAAGCAATACTCAGATGCTGTAATGATATTAGACCCAGGAAAAAGCAAGAAGCTTGTGTTACATTTTTTTTCTCATATCTTTCCTTCTTTCTGAGTTTGTGTAATAAAATAGTTTAACTGGAGATATGGGAGCTTAACTGTCTCTTGTATGGGTACAGTGAGTGTGTGTGTGTATGTTATGTATGTGTGTATGTACATATAAAGTTTTTTGCTAACAGCAACCTTTTCATTAGTTGCAGTCAGATCTCTTTAATGTCAAATTATTCCAGATGATTTTTACTTCTGCAGAGACTGTGCATATTGACTGATATTGGTGGGTTGTAATGACAGAGGTTTGAGTGGCCTTTTATGGTTGAAATGTTCTGAATTGGGACGTTTTGGCATTACTGGTTCATATGTCCTGTTTCTTTGCTTACTGGCTATAAATTTAAAACACACTTCAACAAGTGATGTTGGATTATACAAGGGATATAATTTAATTATTATATATTATAATTTAATACAATCATGAAGATGAATCAAAGAAATTTTGCATGGTCCTAACAATGTGTGCAGGGGGTCTATGACTTGAAAACAGCCCAAAGGATCTGCCACTGGCCAGATGCATTTTCTTTGAATGTGGGTTTCAATGCTGTTTCAATTAATGTGAGTTTCAAAGTCACAGAAGTTTTAATGCTAAGTCTGCTTTCATTGTGAGACTGTATTGCATTGTTTAGCAAACGTCTATCAGTGTTTGTGCTGGAAATTTTGAAATAAAAGTTTTAAATTAAATCTAAATATCTGTAATCATTGTAGAAGTAAAGCAGACAGCAGTATGCACACTGAGAGTTTTGAACAGCGTTTATGGCAACTGGGGAGAAACAGCCAAATAATGGGACACTGGAATGGCTGTGTGTGTGTGTGGGGGGGGGGGGGTTGACCCAAATGCAACATATGCGCACCACCACCTGTTTGTTTACAAAAAAAGCCCTGCCTGCATACAAACTCAGAGTAAAGGTATAAAGGCAGTTAGCAGTAAAGGCACTGTAGAGCATTCCTTGTGGAAGACACAGGCAAAGATCTGCATCATCATGAGAGATTTTGTGGTGTAACTCTGAAGAAAAAGGCAGAAAGACAATTCCTGAGTGTAGCTGCACCTCATCCAGGGAACAGCCACCAATAAGAGAAACAGTGAGAGGGAAAATAAGCTGTCACAGGACCAACTCCTTCCTTTCCTTCTATGGGATACTTTGATGTTAAAACTAAGAAACTTGAATGACAAAATCTTCTGGTCTGTCAGGAAAGATGATTTTTACTTCACTAAAGACACTGTCCTGAATTTTGATTGTTAAAAGCCAGACAGAAATGAGAAAGCTATGTTTGCCAACTACAGACTATGCATATTCACTAAATGAACTTCATTACTATTGATGAGTACAAAGTTCTTGTTGCGGGCATTTTGTTGTTTGTTATCAATAAATAGCCCCTAGGTCTATACCAAAAATAGAAGTTATGTTCTTACCATAACGTTCCATGTTAGTTGTCTTCTTCTCGCCTTCTTCTTGCTGGATGGGTTCGGAGCCAACCTCGGCTCCGACTCGGCCACTCTAAAAGCTCGAGAGTTGGTTCCACCGGCTCGAGGCTCCCCTTATATCCCACAATGCTAGGCGTGAGTTACCTCAGATCTCGTTTGTAAGCTAGGCCCAGATTATATCAGTAGCAGAATAACTAGAAACAAAGTCCACCTCTATAAACAAGGGAGAAGAGAAGGGTGACCTACATCCTGATCCAGGAAAATATGCACCTAGAGCATATACCTAAAGTAAAGAGGTGGTAGAAAGAGAGGTCACAATCAAAACTCCTCTAGGTCTGTCCAGGCCAGGGGGAAGGAGGGTGGGACGCAAGAAGAAGGCGAGAAGAAGACAACTAACATGGAACGTTATGGTAAGAACTTAACTTCTATATGTTGTTGTCTATCTTGCCTTCATTCTTGCTGGATGGGACCGCCCCTAGCACCTTGTCCCGGTGGCCTAACGGAACAGACTCCTGAGAACAGTGGAACCAAAGTTAGCTCTATGCCTAGAAGCTAAATCCAACTTATAATGAGAAATGAAAGTGTGAGGAGTAGCCCAAGTAGCCGCTGCACAAATGGTGTCAATAGGCAGTCTGTCTTGGAAGGCTATAGAAGTAGCCAAAGCTCTGGTGGAATGAGCTTTAGGTTTGCTAGGCAGCTTTTGGTGTCTAATTTCATAAACAAGGGAAATCAGAGATGTTAGCCATCTAGATAATGATACCTTTGAAACTGAAAGTCCCTTTCTGCCTTCTGCATAAGAGACAAACAGCTGGTCAGATTTTCTGAATTGTTTGGTTCTATCCAAATAGTACCTTAACTGATGATGAACATCTAGCCAATGCAATTTTTGTTCAGACTTGTTAGAATATTCTGGAAAAAACACAGGGAGGTCAATGCTTTGATTTAGGTTAGACGAGGCTATCTTAGGTAAAAATGACGGGTTGGTTCGTAAAGATACCCTGTCCTTATGGAAAAACAAATAAAGAGGTCGACAGCTGAGTGCATGAAGTTCTGAAACTCTTCTAGCTGAAGTAATAGATACCAGAAAGAGAGTCTTCCATGATAGCAATTTTAAAGAACAGGAGGCTGCAGGTTCGAAAGGGGGAAGAATCAAAGAACTAAGAATTAAATTTAGGTCCCAAGGAGGAGGAGGATTTCTTATAGGAGGTCTGAGTAGAAAAACTCCCTTCAAAAAGGCTTTGCAAAGCTTGTGGGACATTATGGCAGACTCTGAAATGCCCACATGAAAGTTAGAAATAGCTGCCAATTGAACTTTAAGGAGATGAACCTGCATGGAAGAGTTCAGCTAGAAAATCAAGGACCATTTGGATGGAAGCAGTGAAAGGATATACGCCCCTGCCTTGAGCCCAATAGGCTAAACGCTTTCCACTTACTCGAATAAATCTTCGGGTGGAAGATTTATGAGAAGCTATCAAAATATCTCGAACAGAGTGAGATATTTGAGGAAGCCTGGCTAAGGTTGGAATTGGAGGAACCAAGCAGTGAGGTTCAGAGAGGGAAGGGAGCGATGAAACTGACCCGACTGATGGATCAAAAGATCTGGAAGTAGGTCCAGATGCCAAGGTCGCTCCAACAGAAAATGATGTAGAAAGGGGAACCAAATCTGTCGAGGCCAGTAAGGAGCAATGAGGATCAACGAGGCCTTCTGAGCGATAGCTTTCTGTATCACTTGAGAGATTAGTGGGAAGGGAGGAAATGCATACAGAAGTCCCCGGGGCCAAACTTGGACTAGAGCGCCTCTGCTGGGCTGGCCTGGTAAAGGGAATAGGGTGAAATAATCTCTGCACTTGCTGTTTTGGGGAGTAGCAAAAAGGTCGCAGCAAGGCTGACCCCACTTGAGAAAAATTTCTCTCACAACAGAGTCTTTCAGAGACCACTCGTGAGGCATGAGGATAGCTCTGCTCAACTTGTCCGCGATTTGATTGGGCTTCCCGGGGATGTGCGTTGCTATCAGAAACCGCTGAGAAGAAATCACCCATTGCCACAGTCTGAGTGCTTCTCGACACAGGGGGTAGGACCTGGTTCCGCCTTGTTTGTTGATATACCACACTACAGACATATTGTCCGTCTGGATTGCTATCGTTCCCAAGGGAAGAGAGTCTTGAAGGGCTTGCAACGCTAAAAGCACTGCTCTCATCTCTAGAACATTTATGTGCAAGTGGCATTCGTCTGGTTGCCATGTGCCCTGGACAGTTCTGCCCTGATAATGCCCCCCCACCGTCCGTTGTCAGAGTAGCAACCGGAGGGGGAGGAACAAAGGGTCTTCCCAAGAAGAGCTGAGGGGAAGACATCCACCACAGAAGATGATTCCTGCATGTTTGCGTGATCATAATGGTGTGGGACATCGGAAGTTGCTGGTATGACCATTGTGTGAAGAGCATCCATTGAAGGATTCTCATGTGGAATCTGGCTAATGGAAGCAAAGGTATGGCAGCCGCCATAATCCCCAATACTTTCAGAACTAACCTGGCTTTGACTCTGTTGCTGCTGAAGATGAGCGAGACCAGTTTTTGTATGTCTGTTATTCTCTGATCTGTTAGCCTCGCAGACATGTTGACTGTGTGTAGAATTGCGCCTATGAAGGTAATAACACGACAAGGCGACAAAACAGACTTTTCGCAATTTATTGAGATGCCTAAGTTTTGACAAGTGCGAAAGGTGTAGTCCCTGGCCCTTAGAAGAAGATGCTTGGTGGGAGCTGTGAGGAGCCAGTCGTCCAAATATGGAAACACCTGGAATCCTTGACGTCTCAGGTGAGAAGCTACCACTGCCATGCATTTGTAAACACCCGGGGGGCAGTGGTGAGTCCAAAGGGCAGGGCTCTGAATTGAAAATGACTGGTTCCCAGCCTGAAGCGGAGAAATCTTCTGGAGCGTCTGTTCATTTTTATATGATAGTACGCATCCTGAAGGTCTATAGAGCACATCCAGTTTTTTCTTCCCAATAGGGGAAGGATGGACTGTAGCGTGACCATCCGAAATCGTGTTTTCTTGACTGACTTGTTCAAGATACTGAGATCCAAAATTGGTCTCCAGTCCCCTGTTTTTTTTGGAACTAAAAAGAACCTGGAGTAGATTCCGGATCCTTGCTGGTCTGCTGGAACTGGTTGAATTGCTCTTTTTGCAAGCAGCTTTGAAACTTCCAAAGCTGCAAGATCCCTTTGAGCGGGTGGAAAATCTGGAAGGGATTTTTTTGAACGGTTTGGAATGCAAACGAAGGGAATGGAATAGCCTTCGGAAATGATGGACTGTACCCACTTGTCTCGAGTTAGGGATAGCCAGGCTTCTGGGTACAGTGACAATCTTCCCCCGACTGCCTCCGAAGGTGGACAGTCGGGCAACACCTCAGGGATGCTGAAAGGGCTTATCGGAGAAAGTTTCTCGATTGCCCTGGTTCTGCGGACCTCCCCTGCCTCTAGGGTGACGTCTACCATTGTTGTTCCCCCCTCTGCCTCTGGCGGGGAACCGACTCTGTGCGTCAGGTGAAGTCCCTTGAGATTGTTTGCGGAACCACATTTTCCCACTTTTCTGGCCTTTGGGGTAAGGCCTAGAAGGAGTAGAAAAACGGACTCCGACGGCAGAAAGAGTTTTGCCATCAGTCTCGCACCTAGTCAAGGTTTCTTTCACTTGAGGACCAAAAAGAGATGATCCATCAAACGGGAATTAGTGAACGACGCTTTAAAGGGGTCCGCAGTTGCATAACCGCATCCAGGCATGCCTACGTAAGGCCACTCCTGTTCCTGCGGCCCTGCTCGCTCCATCAGCCGCATAATGAAAGGAGGCGCATGGAGGAGTTAGCTATGGAGTTCAGGGTAGCCAGCTGAGTGTTCATCTTGTCTTGAAAACCCACAGCTGTAGGATCCTTCAACATATCACTCGCTTCTTTGATCAAGTCTCTTTGAAGACGAGTAAAATGGCATAGGTAGTTCAGCGAATGCATTGCAAAGGTCGCTGACGAGAACATCCGCTTCCCGTACCTGTCCATAGACCTAGATTCCTTGTTAGGTGGATGGACAGGCACTGAAGGATCAGCTAGTTCCTTCTTAGTGGCAGCAGCAACCACCATAGCATCCACAGAAACTCCTTTTGTCAGAAATTCTTTATCTGCTGGTGCCGTGATAAATTTTGAGGGTCTCCTGGGAGTGGGGTCCACTGAATCAGGAGCCGTCCATGCCTTTTTTGCTACCACCTGCATGAGGGGGTCAAAGGGGGGAGACACCCAGGAGGTGGAAGGGCGAGAGCCAAACGCCTCAAGGTACACAGATTCATCCTCCGAAGGGTTGAGGGCTGGCCAATTTCCCCTCTGCTTGAGGATTTCTAGAATGTCTGCAAATGAGACATCTTCAGAAGGGGAATGGGGGGAACCCTCGAAATCTGTGTCAGAGGTGACAGACTCAGGTGAGTCTATGTGTTTCCTCTTACACTTTCTCTTCCGAGGGGGCTCTTCTGCCAAATCAGGAGAGGCCTCAGAAGAGGATGAGATCCCCACAGGGGATTCCTGAGGAGCTGGCTCTCTGCGGTCTGGGATGAGGGAGTGAGTCGACTTGACCTGAGGCACCGAAGAGGGAGGGGCGGACGGAGCCGACTGTGGAGTTGAACCAGGTTCCAACACACTCCGCATGACCTCGAACGCACCCTTGTCATGCAGAGCCAGAGTTCCCTGCACCGTAAAGCTAAACACCTCCCTCGGCACCGACAGTGATGGCACCGAGGTCGGCGTCGGAGCCGAACTCACCAGCGCCGAAGCTCGAGAGGAGAGCGGGTCGGACAAGGGTCCGATGCCACTCACCCTCGGAGCCGACGAGGGAAGCCCGGCGCCGAGATTCTTCTAAGGAAGAAATCGGAGCCGACGATGGAGCCGAAGACATCTGTATCGGCTCCGACGCTACCACAGTCTCGGTTCAACGCCTGCCCGAGCTCAACGGAGTCGGAGGAGGAACATAATGGGGACAGGGTCAGGCATCGACTGATGAGTCGGGCTCTGAAGCATTTGGGCCAGTGCCTCGGACTTAAGAAGTCGACTCACTACCCTCTGAAGGTCATGGTCCGAAAGCCTCGATGACCTAGAGGAGTGAGATCTATGGCCCGCTCAGACAGCAAGGGAGATGCTGGAGCCGAATGAACGGAGCCAAGGGACGGTGACCTGGACCTCTTCCTAGATGTCGGTTCCGAAGGTCTAGTCGGAACCGACAAAGGAATTTAATACCTCGGCTCCAGCCGGAGCCGAGGAAACCACAGAAACTGCAGTCTGAGACTCATCGGCTCCAGCCGGAGCCGATGTAGACGGGGGTTTCGAAGCCTTAGGCCTCGGCTCAGAAGCTGGGGCCGAGGACCTAGAAGCCTTGGAGGGTTTTCCCGAAGGAACAGTAAGGGAACCCTCAGGCTTAAGTAAACCTCTCAAAATAAGTTTATTTTTTCTTTCCTGCAGGACTCTGGGGCTGAAGCTATGGCATACAGCACAAGAGTCCTGCAGGTGTAAAGGTCCCAGGCAGTAGACACAAGAAGTGTGACCGTCTGTCAGACGAGTCACACTTCTTGAAGCCTGAGACCTTTGAGTCTTTAGACATTATTGAAGAAGTGTAACCACACACACACAGTCAAACACACTGATTACACCCTATACAAGTTTAACTCAAAAATTAAAACTCACTATCAAAGTTTTTAAATTCCTGAGAAAAACACACACACACCACTAGGGGATGGAAAAGGCCCGAAGGCCCGAGGGAAGAACTTATAAGTTCTTTGTGGAAAAGGGGATAATAGAAGAGAAAAAGGGACAAAATCCACTAAACTAAAGGAAATAACTGTTAAGAATTAAACTAAAGGGGTTTAAGTAGACTAAAAATTACTCTACAATAACTCACCAAGAAGCCGGTAGAAACCAAACACCTCGATCGCTGTAGCGGCAAACGCGATCTGAGGTAACTCACGCCTAGCATTGTGGGATATAAGGGGAGCCTCAAGCCGGTGGAACCAACTCTCGAGCTTTTAGAGTGGCCGAGTCTGAGCCGAGGTCGGCTCCGAACCCATCCAGCAAGAATGAAGGCGAGATAGACAACTTAACATCATCTGTTTCCTGCTTCTGTGTTGTAAAGTGTATATAATGGAGAATTACCCAAATTCTGAACCCTGCTGCTACTAAATAAGGGCAAAATGGTTGATAGCTGCTGCTTTGTAGTAAAAGCAGTGTAAGGTATGCGTTGTAGAGAAGTCGCAATCAAGGATCTGCAATCTGAGAGGTTCTGTGGAATAATTTTAAGACAGAAAAGGAGAGATAGAGACAGAGCTAGAGAGAGAGACAGAGATACAGATGGACATGGAGACAGAGATAAAGACAAAGAAAGAGATGGGACAGAGATGAAGATGGAGATATAGATACAGATAGAGGAGTTCTGAGAGTAATTGCTCTTCATATACAGAACTGCAACAAGTAAGGGAAATAGACAGCAGGAAAAGTGAGCTCTATTGGGACTATTCCTCGTTATACCTGTTTAGGATTCAGTAACTGTGGAATTAAGAAACCTGAATGCCAAAACACTTTGCTCTGTCATGAAAGAGGAAGTCTACTTCATCAAGTGTACTGTTATAGTTTTGTTTGTTAAAGGCATGAGAGAGCTGAAGATTCTGTGTTTGCTTGCTAGAGGCTATAAATATTTACTGCACTGAACTTCATTACTAACCTTCTTTTGGAAGATTTGATGAGTACAAATTACCTTTATGTTGCTGGCATTTCTTTGTTCATTTCCAATAAATACCCAACATGTCTGTACCAAAATAATGGTTTCCTGTTTCTACTTCATAAACTGTGGAGAATGTACTTACTTAGAACTACAAATCTACCAGTACTGGTTGGCACTATTTATAAAATAATCCAAAATCAAATTAGTAATAAAAAAATAAACAAATAAATAAAAACAAAGCAATTCAAATAATGAAATGCAATGCCGATAAACTTTTAATGTGCATGCAACTCAGAATATCCAACATAAAATGCATGTGATTAAATAGAAAGCAGATACATCATACAATAGACATAAAACCAGAAATAAAGAGAAACCACCATAAATATGTTAAAGCACAACATGGCAATAGAGACAATACATATCAATGGCAGCTGCAAGGGTTTTGAGAAATCTTGTAAACAAAATTTAGTAAAAATGGCAAATCAGGCAATCTAGACTTAACTGAGATTAATATAAGGAATACAGGAAACTTAATGTTAGACAAAATCTAAACTAAAAGTAAATATTAGAAAAGAGAAAGTGATCAATACATTTATGAGGCTAGGACAACTGGCGAACCTTCTGATAATAATAGAGATAGTACAATATTGGTGGGAAAGAAGTAGTAGCTTTTGGGATTATGTGATGCCAGGTTAGTTCGGATATTTGGCTTAAGTTTTAGGTTTATAGAATAATAAAACTTTGGCAGGATAGTGAAATATCTATGCTGAGGCTGAAGTTCTGTATCTTAAGTCCTTGCACACTGAATTCTGTACCCCCAAGATTGTAGGGAGTGTTGAGGGATGAGTTTAAATCTTGAGAGATCTTAGGTGAGATTAAATTTTTAAGGGATGGATATTGGTCCAGGTTAAGAAGTTGATAAGAAAAGTATATAGGCGAGAAGGGTTAGCTACAGGTACACATTTTATAGCTACTCATTACCTATGTGTTTGAGCAACCTTGGGGTTGGTGGTTGACATAATGGTTAAACTGTTTACCTCACAGACACAAGGTACAGAGTTTGATTCTCACCTTTGACAGAAATTGGCTAGGCTTAAAATAGCCTACCATTGTTATTTTGATACATTCTTTTCACATATTTGTTAGCTCTTTATATTGCTACAGGAATGTGAATAGGCCTGAACTGTACTGGGTTCTATTCACTCCATAATCATCTTAACAAAACAGCAAGACATTCATTTTTATGTTTTAAGTGGCTGGTATTTCTGTAAGCTTTTAAATGTTTTTTGCAGAAACTTAGAGTGAGAAACTAAAGTAAAGAGTGTTGGGGGCAATGATCAGAGAGAAAAGCATTCTTTATTTTTTTCATGTTCAGATTTCACAAAATTTGCAACTGCATATTTTAGGTCATATGTGCACTCAAGTAAATAGTTTTGTACATTCAAAACCAAGAAACTGTGCTTAGAGCTCTGGGGTTTTAAGATATCACATTCCAACTAGGAGAGAAACACAATGTATTTTAAGTGGGAGCCATTCAGAATTTTGGTGAGAGTCACAAAGCAGTTAATGCCTGGGGGCATTTACCATGAAGCTAAATATTTTGCTTAATGACGTGCACTTCAGCAGTTTTATTGTCTGAGTTAGTTTGCAATCATGGGAAGTACTCCATTTAAGAATATTCTCAGGATGAAAGCATAGAAACACATGAACACTACTAGACAAGTGATCACAGGAACCATAAGATGTTTAGCCACACTCAACTTTAAGAGGACACACTTAAACATTCTTGCTATCGTTAATGAGCATTTAATAGTTCTCACCTCCCCAATCGAGCATGGCCATACATTATAACCCTGGTGTAAATCTGTGTTTACCCATTCAACTGTCAAGATAAGCCTTAAAGGTAAACACAGTAGAACGTTGCTTGGCCTGTAGTGGTAACTTATTCCATAGGCTGTACATTGAATTAGGAACCTATCCCTCTAGTGAGACTTATGCATTTGTTGGTACATATTTAGGTTCCTAGTACAGGTGTTTGTATTGCCCTGGTGTGGTGAATAAATATGTAAACAGGATTGGGTCTTTCAAGGTTCAAAGAGTGAGACAGGTTATCTCAAAGCAGCTGGTAGGCTAGAGAGTTATGACAATCTGTCAGGATAGTTAAAAGGATTGAAGGTCTTTAGTTTCTTGGTTATAAATCTTTAGGTCTGATGAATGCACTCGTAGGATGACCTCTTTGGATCTTGAATATATTCCCTTGAAAATTAACTGGACCAGATAGATGGATTTCCTGACTATAGTAGTAACATGGTGAATAAATGCTCCCTAGGCTAGTGAAAGTGGATAAGGTGCACATACTAAACCTAGAGTACTTGATGATAGTTTTCACTCTTACTCACAAACACTGTCTAAGGTACAATGTATGTACTGTACCTGTGTACTATGTATGTATTCTACCTATGTTCCAAATTCAGCTGTACACAACAAATCTATTAATTACCTTTATTTTTAAATTAATATTTTCTTGTTTGTTCTCTCCACTGTAACTGTAACTGTTGATGTGCTGCATACCATTGTAAAAACATGTCTGTTGTAATTTGTATGTATACTGATCATGTCTAAATGTCTAAATGTATCTGTAATTTTTCTATGTGGAGCTTTTCTCTCCGGGTCTCTGCTGGTTAACAAATGTAAAATAAAATAAATAAATAAATGAGAGAGAGAGAAAGTTGTTCACATAAGTTCCCAGGTCTCATGTGATTTTATCTGTCTGAAAAGGAGTACCATTTACAACACATGAGCTGAGAGCAGCTTTTTGCCAATGCCACTATGCTATATTATTTTGCATTTAGCCTGACTGTGTTTTCAGGACACCAGGTATATACATATTCTAGCTGATGTTGGAGCAGTTTGGTATCAGTAGATGAATGGATAACAGTGCTCAAGTTGCAGCCATTACCTATCCACATTGCTGCTCAATTCCAGGAGTTTGAACAAGAAACTGCATTCCCTCCAAGCTCACCTCACCATGGAGAATACAGACATCTGTGTAGTGACCAAGACATGGTTTATAGCTGGCAATGCAGGGCTTCAGTGCCTTCCACGCATTTATAACAACAGCTGCACAGACAGAGACTAAAGGTGCAGGTGCCTCGATCTACACCAATAACAAGCATACCTCTTGGCAGGTTAAATAGGACGACATGCTAGTGTTTCCCCATGAACAGATTACCATAGACAAAGTCCCATGCCATATCCTAGCAATCTACAGGTCACCTTCTATGTCCCAGGAAACCCATAGCTCATACTTAAACCTACTGAGGAATTCACTATTCAGCTAAATACCATACTCGTTCACTTTTCTTCTATAGACTAGGAATCCTTCACAACCCCTGGTTTGCAAGCACAGAGTTTCCCAGACTTTGTAAACACAAACAGCCCAGATTAGATAGTGCATACACCCTCTAGAGGAACAAACATATTCACTCTAGTACTCACAAATATGGGAGAGTGCTGAACCCCACCCAGTGTCATTTCTACTCTGGTAATGTCAGATCACAAAGCGATCTCCTTTGAAATAAAAATCAGTTCTGCAACCCCAGTAAACCCTGCAACAGCTAGGAATGATTCTAAGGCAATCTACCTTTTATTAAGTAATAACCTTTCAAAATTCCAAGCCCCTCCAAACCCAGAAAACACAGCAGCTAGGCAGATTTGTTCACAGAAACTCTGTACAGATATGTCAGTGGTAGCATACAGGTTGCTGTAACCACCAGACGTAAGCCCAAAAAAAATTTGAAAAACAAACCACCCTGATAAAATTCAAATTTAAACAGGTTGTACAACAAAAGAAAATAGTCACAGGTAAAAATTAGGAATAATAACACCAAGAAAGATAAAAACTCTCTCATCAAACAAAATAGAAAACTAAGAGGGCTAATTAAGTCAAAGAAAGTCAATTTTGAGCAAAAATAGCTTACCTGACCAAGGACAACCATAAGGTCTTCTTTAGTTATGCCAGAAACCTCAAAGGCAGCACATAACAGTGTGCCAGACTGGTTGCAAATGGAGCCAAATTCACGTAGTTGAGTGATATAGAAAATCTACTGGCCAACAAATTCAGCTACAACTTTACCCCCCATTCACCTCAGCCACCTCCCAGGAAATACTACAACTACAAAAAGGGAGCAGGTCCTATCTGTGCTCTCTGAAGTCAAAAACACAGCTTTGATGGTACCCACTAATATCCCAAGATGCCTCATAAATAGCCTGAAATAAGACTTATCAAGGCCGCTGAAGTCACTATTCAACTACAGCCTACAAACAGGCTTTTTGCCATTGGAATGGAGGACTGCAACATTCATCACTATGCACAAGAGTGGACTATAGATCCCAAAAACTACATACCCATTAGTCTGACTAGTCTCATTTGCAAAGCCATGTAAAGAATTATCATGGAAATTATCAGCAATGACATACAAAACCATCAGACACTGGATCCCACTCAGTTTGCTTTTGCCAAAGACAGGTCATGCCTACTAAACCTGGTGGACTTCTTTGAGAAGGCTGCCAAGGCAATGGGTGAGGGCAAAATGGTGCATACTGTCTATCTTGAACTGGCTAAGGCATTTGATACAATACCCCACTCTGGCATTGTAAACAAACTCACAGAATTAGGCATAACCCCTATGTAAAATGCTGGATAGTCAACTGGCTCATAGACAGAACCCAGGAAGTTAGGACCAGAGAGACAACCTCCACAAAGATGGCTGTAACTAGTGGAGTACCTCAGGGCTATGTGCTAGATCCACTCTTATTTGACATGTATTTTACAGATGTCAAGGGCAATGTCATGAGCCTACGGACGACCAAGTTTGCAGATTATTGCAAACTAGAAGCAGTCATAGAATTGTCCCAAGATACTAACATCTTACAGGACTGTCTAATGCAAACAAATGACTGGTGCCAAAGTCAAGGTTTAAAACTCAATACCAAGAAATTCATAATAGTGCCTTTTGGGAAGTTAGCCATGCTAGGAAATTACTCATCGATAAAACAGCCCTAACAGTAGATGGAGTAGTCAGGGATTTGGGGGCGCATGTAGATTTTCACCTGGCTGTGACCAACACATGTCTAAGGTAATAAGAAAGTAATTCTATCTCACTCAACTTAAAATAACGGCATGGCATCTATGACCAGGGAGGTTATCATGCCACTGTATTCTGCCCTCATCAGGCCCATCATTCAGTATGATTCCCCCTTTGATATGTACCTCACCAGGCACATGCAACAACCAGAATGTCCACAGTGGTTCCTCCCAAAAAAGAATACAGGGTGTAAATCCAATGTCCTATAGGGATTGCCTCAAAGCCTTATCTCTATACTCTGTTTCCAACAGATTGCTGAGAGGTGTTCTGTGCCTGGTATACAAGGCATACTTGGATTCTGGTCTGATGGACTTTTTGCATATCCACAGAAAGAACAGCATCAGAACTACATGATCTAAGGACCTAAACTTTGCTTACGAAATAAACAGAACATGTTGGAGGGACAGATATGTATCTCAGAGAATCTCCCTTCTCTGGAATAGCTTTCCCAACCATGTGAAGCAGAACCCTAACCTAACTGTATTCAAGCATAACCTGGACCAGTGGATGGGAAATCAAAAATTCATCCCAGGTGTTGCACCTATGTCTCTGATGGACAAAGGCAACCATTAAATCATGCCCTAGCCAAAATACTTCATTTAGAATAACTTCTAAGGTACAATAATTAGTAGGATATATCTGGGTTGCAGTGCTAGGCTTATAAAGCACCTAGTGGTTGTTAGCCTAATATACACCTATGAGTATACAGACCTATCCATCCATTACCCATTTTTGCAGATTGTTTGGTCATGGGGTGAGGGTATCAGTTCAATGGTGACAATCATCTAGACTCAAGGTTCACACAGCCAGGTGGTTGTTCTTCCATACCACACACACCCACACCCATGGCCAATTTAGTGAGCCCAGTCAACCTACTGCATGTCTTTGGAATGTGGGAGGAAACTGGAGCAGATAAAAAAAAAAAAACATGCAAACACAGCAAGGTTACGCAGACCCCACAGAAGGTACCCAGGCTGAGAATTTAACCAAAGAGCCGCTTGCTGTGAAGTGACAATGCTATCCACTGCATCACTGTGCCACCCACTTGCACCATTACCAGAATTGGCAATTACATTTCTAGAAAATTGGCTTGGATGTCTGCAAAAGAACTGCTTGGCACTGTTTCTTGAGGAATTTTGTTCAAAGAGGGAAACAGCAAATTTCAATACATGGAATTTGTTGGATATGCAATTTGCAATCTAACAGACAATGTAGGAGTTTACATTGTTAGTCTAATTTTTCGATAAGACCACCATGGTGGATAGTGTCAAAAGTCTTGGACAGGCGAAGATAAGGAGCATCCACAGTGTCAGTAACCTTTTCAAAGATGTTAACAATATTCAAGTGACAGGATCTGCCCTTTACAAAATGAAACTGAATGCAGTCTATGTCAGTTAAGTTGCCCATGTCTGCATAAATGAGTTCTGTTATGATACGTTCCATGGCTTTGCATATAAGTCTGATGAGTCTGATGGGTGTATAATTACCTGAATCTGTAGGAGGACCACACTTGTAGGGGATTCACAGTGATTGTTTTCCATGCATCAGGCACAAACCATGTGGATTGGCTGAGAATGAACAGCTGAAGTAGAGGATCAGAAAGCACATACCTAGCACTGATGAGAAAGCAGCCTGCTATGTTATTTGGTTCCGTAGAAACATTATTTCTAGCCTTGTTCCAAGATAATTTGAGAGGAAGGTAACCTATAAGGAATACTAGGAGGGGGCAACAGTGTGGGTAGGTGGGCCAAAGTTAGCACTAAAAGTGCCTGTTAACATATTTGCTATATTCTTAAAATCAGAATGTGTGATATTATTATGGATGAACTCAGTGCATATTTGGACATTATTCCTTAATCTACTGACTTACTGAAGAAGGATGTGCACTTTCCTTTGGTTTCTGTACTGATTTTAAGTTTGTACTCTACTCTACATTTTTCTAAAAGGTCTCTTAAATTTCTTACGAGCATGTTCCAGCATAGTCTTGAGGTAGGGGTAGGTATTCCTTACAACTTTTCATAATTTTCTGTTCTTTTATTATTCAGTGTATTAATATGGGAGTTCCACCAGAAAGGATAATTCCGGAATTTGCAATTATGTTTATAGCAGAAAGGTACATACTTTTCTATGTACCTGTTTAGATGGCATAATTGTTATGGTGTTTGCCTCTCATGCACAAGGTATAATGTTTGATCCTGACCTCTGGCCAATGCCTGTATGGAGCTTGCATGCTCTTCCTTGGTCTGAATGGGATTTCTCCCACCTCCCAAAAAACATGCTGAGTGTTTCCAGCTCAAACTCACCCAAGAATGGAGTTGTGGGCAGCAGTACAGACTTTAGATGGTGCCTGTAGGTGGAACAGTTCTGTGGACCACCCGCTTTAGGCATCAACTGTGGTATGCATTATCCTCAAAATAGGAAAACACAGATCACAGACTGTGTACCATGTCAGGGCTAGCCACTTGACAGTGTAAAAATAGTCTCTAGGTGTTTCAGTTATGTTGAATAATGTCACTAGATGGGCATGAATATTTGCAGGTGATAAGGACAAGGACCTGACATACTCTGACCTATGCTAGGGAACCATACTAATGGTGGGAGGGGTGTATATGCCCCTACTGGCCAAATCATGCCCATCATACAGCCCAGCATTCCTGAGTCAATAAGCTTCTGGCCAGCTGGTGTCCAGTTGCCAAGCTTGGGATACCTGAGATAGCACTGTTGAGTGAAAGCTGGACATAGAACCAATCAATGTGCCAAACGTGACATAAGAATTGCTATACTCAGTGTAGATTCACTGACAGGACATAGTCTGGAAGTGGATGACATGATGGTAAGGAAAAGGCTGGACATCCTATATATCCAAGAGACAAGATGGAAGGAAAGTGCAGCAAAGCCACTTGGCTTGGGGTCTGGAATCTACTACACAGGAGGAGGACACACTAGAAATGTTGTGGGAATTGTATGGAGGAAGAAGCTTCAGAAGACAGTAGGGGTGTCATCAGAATTAGTGACAGACTCGTGGCAATTGGACTACAGTGTAAAGGATAGGGCTCTATTTATAATCTCAGCCTATGTGCCACAGCAGGGCTGTGACAGTGAAGAAAATAGTACAATCAGACAGCAGTTGTAGGACCCAGTAGATAAAGCAGAAGACAATGGGTATTCTGAATGCACATGTCGGGACAGACAGAATAGGATCTGAGAGCTGCTTACATCAGTGATGGCGAAAACCTTTGGCTCGGAGTGTCAAAAATTCAGTAAATGCCTATCTTGACTCTGCTGGTGTGTCACCCACCCCCCCAAGAAAAGAGAAACAATTCGTTACATATTCATTTATTTAAAAAAATACAGTCTAATCATGTGTGCTGCTATATATTAAAAAATAAAAGAAAAATCAGTGACTTACACTAGAGAAAACAATATGCACACTGATAATTGGGCTTAAAACAGTGCACCAAAAAATTACCCTACTTTTAACAATAATGTTGAACTGAACTGAAAAAAATATGGAACACATTGAATTTGATTTGACTGACATCAATTAATTACTTTTAGTTTCTTTGGTAACTTTGATGTTGGTCAACGCTGGTGTGTCCCCCAAAATGTCTTAGTGTGTCACTAAGACCACAGTAAAAACTTCTCAAAAGCCGACTTCACACTTCTCTGATCTCCTTTGATCCAAAGAAAAAGGAAAAAAGTAGCAGAAAAAGCTCTTCAGCTCAGACTTCACGCTACAAAAGGTGATTCCTTATGCCCCCTGCATGCAAACCAAAAGCAAAGCAAAGACAAACAAACCCAAGCAAAGCCAAGGGTGGACCAGCACTGCACAACTGCAACTCAACCAAGCCAAAGAAACTAAATAGAGGAAAAAAAGAGGAAAAGCAAGCAGTCCCCTTTGAGGCAACTACAAAAAAAAAGACTCAAAAAAAAGGAAGCTCAGCAAATAAGAGAAAAAAAAGCCTTAAAAAAAAAGAATAACTAAAAAAAAAAAAAGAATCAGATAAGAAAATAGCTAAAGAAAAAGCTATGGAGAGAAAAGGCCTTCTTAACTCCAGATATAGTCAAACCTAGGCTAAGATTTAAAATACTGACAGAAACTCCCAGATAGTGCAGCTCTCTCCCAGGTCTCCAAAAAGGTTTCCCTCTCCCTCCAAAGGAGTGCAGCCTATGCCGATTGCAGCCCAGCCAACCCTCTCCCCAAACTGAAAAGTGCTGCCTCCCAAACAAAAGCAGCGCCCCTAAACGACTCAGCATCCAGCAAGAACACAGCTCCAATCTGCTGTTACCTCCCAAAAATAGGACAGCATGGTGTCTCTAGTCTTGCTCCACGCTCCGCAAGGAAGAATGCGGAATCACTGGAGGGCTGCTGTGCAGGCACAGCGTTGTGCAGCACGCCCCCCATGGTACCGCCGCCTGCGACCTGTATCCCCTTTCACTGCAGGTGGCAAGCCTCCTCTGAAAGAGGACCTAAATGGTCAGACATATATAATGACAAGCCAATAAAGGATCAGAATTGGGATCATAAATAAAGACATAGCCCAAAAAACTTTGGCACTTTTTGGACTTTTATCCTTTTTTTTTAAGCAGTTGAAAGGTCACCGAAGCAGCAAGCTGAAACCTTGGAAAAACCTCGATCTGGCTAAGGCAGCCTCCCGCATATTCCTAACTCGATCTGGCTAAGGTTAAGATATACATCCTTAAATCATATAATGTTAACTCTTCATCAGCAAACATTGAACCTCAACTACACAACAGAATGTACACACTGGGAGAACAGGCTCAGAAGGGTCAGGAGGGCCAAGTCCATGGCCAGACTCAAAGTCCCTCAGACTCTTTGTGTCCCACTCTTAGTCAGTCCTGGGCAAGCACAGGACAAAAGGGTTGACAAAGTTTGTTGGCAAACATAGTAGAAAGTACACAGCAAACAACCATCCCACAGAAGACACAGACAAAACACTGACACTACAGTGACACAGAACAGAACAGACCCACTGGCACAGAAGCCATGCCAAAAATGCCAAGTCAAAAAACAAAAGTAAACCTAGATAAAAAACAAGTGGCACCTAGTTACCAACTGCTAGGCAAAGAAGAAACCTGAAGGGACCTGGGGGACCAGGTCTAGGGGTCTGAGACCCATTGGAAGCACACATGTAGACACCCATGTAGCTTAATAGTAGCCCTATCATGAAGGATTATCATCTAGATCTCATTCTTATCATCATCTCCTTCAAGGAGGGGAGGTCATCTAGTTACTTGACTCTCATCTCCCTCATACCCATGTATAAACCCTCAACAGATGTATGTACATGTGGGCCACATCTGCAGGCCACAAAGCAGGATCAAGAAAGGAAAAAAAACAAAAAAAATTCAAAAAATAAACTATGCTCCTATGCTGCCCGACTCCAGCTCTATTAGGTAAACAGTGACTCACCCGTGACCAGCCATGACCCATGCCTGCCAGGTCAAGCAAGCCCAATCCCAGATTTGATGAATATACAGATCCAAGCCAAAAATCTAGGGAGACCATACCTAAACATAGGACGACTTAAATGCGGCTATTAATAGGGCGTGCTGGAGGATAGAAGATAGACCCAAAGACAAAGATGCTGTGGAACAAATCGGTACATGTGCACAAGAGGCAGAGCACTGCCTTGTTCAAGAACAAATGGATGGGAGATCACAGATAGATCACAGATATACTACCCAGTTACCTCAGTCAGTGTGCTCGCACAGCAAAAGGCACAGCATAATAATGGGTACTAAAGGGGTAAAGCGTAGGTATTAAAGCGATAGGCTAGGCTCTAAATGCAAATGCCAGGCAGATAGCCTAGTATGAACCTATGAACCTATGACACATGTCATAGGTTCGCCATCACTGGTCTGCATCCACATGAGAGGGGAAAACAGAAATCAAGAAGGAGAGGCTTGATGGTGACCAACATATGGTTCAGCAAGAGAGGCAGTCGCAAGATCGCATACAAGAGTGGCCGACCTGCAACTCAGGTAGACTTCCTCCCAGTAGTGATCCCCATTGAAACAGTCTGCCCACAACATAACCCACTGCTTGTCACAATTAGTTGCAAGAAGCAATCAGAGAAGGGTCATAGGTCAACAGAGACTAGTCTGATGACCTGGAAGTTGACTGGAGTGAAAGCACAAGAGTTCAAGGAATTATTCAGGACTCTAGCACCTCAGGAATAATTGGAAATTGGTGGAGCTGAAGAAGATGAATGCCAGTGCCTCAAAACAGAATATCTGAGCTATACAGAACAAGTATGTGTCTGAGGCAGGTATGGCAATAAGGTGCATAAGGAAAGCTTAGTGGAATGCAGAAGTCCAGGAAGTCATCAAAAGAAAGAAGGAGGAGACAGAAAAGATGGACCAGACTATGAAGTAATACTGGTTGGCTAACAGAGGAGTTGCAATAGCAAAGAGCAAGGCTTGGAAAGCGATTCAGTAGATGGCACAAAGAAAGTCAATCAGGTTACAAGATAGAGACAGAAAGATAGAGAAGATAGTCAGATGCCATTTATAATTCATGTCAGCAACAACATGCTCTCCATCCCACAGGAAATCAAAAGCAGATAGAAGGAGTGCTTTCAGCAGCTTCTGAGTAAAGAAACCCCCCATAGATGCTGTATTGCCCCAGACACAGCCTACTATGAAAGAAGAGGACCCCACCCTAGAAAAAGTAAGAACAGCACTAAGGAAAATGCAGTCAGGAAAAGCAGCAGCTTCAGATGAGATCAACATGTTGGGTAAAATGGGGGAAAAATTACTCCTGAATTCCTGAGGGTACAAAAAGCAATATGGAGAGAGTGGCATATCCCAGATGAATGGAGACTAAGTATACTAATGCCAGTATACAACAACAAAAAGGACATCCAAAATTGCAGCCAATATTCAGGTATCAGACTCCTGTCATGCTGAATGAAAGTTTTGGAGAGGGGGATTGATAAACAAATACACAGAGTAGTAGAAAGTAAGATGGGAGATGAGCAGATTGGATTTAGATCAGGATGCAGCAAAACCAACCCGATGTTTACAGTTATACAGATAGTTGAGAAGAAGCTAGAGATGAGGACATAGTCCAACTGGGCATTTCTAGACTTGGAGAAAGCATATGACAAGGTCCCAAGAAAGATAATTTGGTCAGTTCTGTGGTGAATTGAAGTTACAGAAACATTGGTAGAATTAGTGCAGGCTACGTACAAGGACCCACTGACTGATATTAGTTATATGGTGCGTTTAAAGATAATCTAGTAGTTAAATGAATTTTATATTTTATATATATATATATATATATATATATATATATATATATATATATATATGGGTTGCATTCACAATTTCTCAGAATCTCAAGATCTTGGAATCTCAAAATTGTGAACCCCCCCCCCCAAAACACCACCCAACACATGACAAACATGTATGCACCCCACACACACACCCAAGCAACTTAAATATACCAACTCTGAGATCGCACTACAGCGAGGACAAGGGAAATCTCCAGCTCGCTCCACGCTGTATGCCCATCTCCTTTCAGGAATTCGAAGTTTTAAAACTTCAAACATATGATCTTCGATCATATGAGATTCGAAGTTTTAAGCTTCGAAATTCCGAATGGGACCCATATATACAATGTTTAGACACATAACTACTAAATATATGTTCTGCATTTCACTCTTAATTGTATGCATACTGGATTTTGGTGTTATGAGTTGATAGAAGTGTGCATTTGCCTTTCACTTTTTGTTTCAAGTCTGATTTTAACACCTTTGGGGAGTGAGACACTCACATTATGAAATGTGTCAACTATTGCTGAATATATAAGATTCTAGTTCTGTACATGCATCAGAAATTTTCTTTATTTAACTCAGTTAATGGCTTCCATGGCATTATTTATTTCATCCATACAAGCAGCAGTTCAGGCAGTCACATCAGACAATTCTAATAATCCAGCAAATATCAGTTTAAGGACTCTGGACATCCACTGCAATGTAGCTTCAGGAGCAGAAGGACATAGTGCACCTAAGGATACTCACACTGACTTGAACATCAATAAAGGTACTATGAATTTTATATCTAATGATAATATATTGTTGACATTACCTATTGCAACAGGTGTATACAACGGAAGCAAGTGTGATTTAAAGCTTAACTTGACAAGAGATTATCTAATTGTCTTAATAACAGTACACTATGCACAGATTCTGCTTATCCAGCACTATAAGCTACTATTGTGGCCTTTGTAAATAAAGTTTCTAAACTACAAAGTAGGCAATTGGATAATTCTTATTTGAACAAATGTCTAAAATTTAAAATTGTGCTACAGGATTTGAGCTATAATAAGTTTCCTAATGGGATAGATATGGATTCTATTTTTTTAAAGGACTTTATAGCTCTATATGATTGACATGGTTTTGAAATTATGAACTTGCTTATAAAAATAAATGATGTTGAGATTAAGAAACTTTTTGATGAACGTTATAACATTTTTATGGATTTATTGTTTCTTAATTACAAACATGTTTCAAATTATGTCTTTTAACAGGACAGACAAATTATGTGAATCCATTAGACAAAGAAAAATAACAAAAAAAATTAAGGATACGAAACAATATGAATCACGGTCTGCCTACTAGATTCACACTAAAACAGACATCAAAAAGAACACACAGGAATGATTCCCCCTTTACCCCCACAGAAGTTGTATTATGGGGTCTATATTAAGTCGCCAAAATTGTATTCTGGGGAGCACCTATTCGGAGACCCGTAATCAGTGAAAATTGCTTCAGTGATTCGCTGAATTCACTATGGGCAACAAAATAGTTGCCCTTAGTAAATTCAGTAAATTGCTGATGCAATTTTTGCTGATTACGGGTCACTGAATAGGTATTTTCCGAAATACCACATTGGCAAACTAATATAGACCCGTATTATGAAATGAGACTAACACTAAAATCTATCACCTTATAATGATCTTCTTCTTCTTTCTGCTGCTCCCGTTAGGGGTCGCCACAGCAGATCATCTGTTTCCATTTCTTCCTGTCCTATGCATCTTGCTCTGTCACACCAACCACCTCCATGTCCTCTCTCACCACATCCATAAACCTTATCTTAGGCCTTCCTCTTTTCCTGTTTCCTGGCAGCTTCATCCTTAGCATCTTTCCCCAATATACTCTGCATCCCTCCTCAGCACATGTCCAAACCAATGTAATCTTGCCTCTCTGGCTTTGTCTCCAAACCTTCACACCTGGGCTGACCCTCTAATATACTTATTCCTAATCCTGTCCACCCTTGTCACACTCAGTACAAATCTTAACATCTTTAACTCTGCCACATCCTGCTCTGACTCCTGCTTTTTTGTCAATGCCACTGTCTCCAACCCATATAACATAGCTGGTCTCACTACCTCTTCTAGACCTTCCCTTTCACTCTTACTGATACTCGTCTGTCACAAATCACTCCTGACACTCTTCTCCTCCCAATCCATCCTGCCTGTACTCTCTTCTTCACCTCTCTTCCACACTAACCATTACTCTGAACTGTTGATCCCAAGTATTTAAACTCATCCACCTTCGCCACCTCTACTCCCTGCATCCTCACCATTCCTCTATCCTCCCCCTCATTCACACACATATATTCTGTCTTAGTCCTGTTGACCTTCATTCCTCTTCTCTCTAGAGCATATCTCCACCTTTCCAGGGTCTCCTCCACCTGTTCCCTACTCTCACTACAGATCACAATGTCATCTGCAAACATCATAGTTCACGGGGACTCCTGTCTGATCTTGTCTGTCAATATGTCCATCACCATTGCAACTAAAAAAGGGCTCAGAGCTGATCCTTGATGTAACCCCAACTCCACCTTAAATGCATCCATCACTCCCATGGCAGACCTCACCACTGTCACACTACCCTCGTACATATCCTGTACCACTCTTACATACGTCTCTGACACTCCCGACTTCCTCATACAACAACACAACTCCTTACAATGATAATACACCTCATTTTAATATCAATGATCCCAACAACTTTCTGTTACTAAGACAGGCAGACCAGCCAGTAGATCTGGACAGGTTTTTGAATCAGAACCCTAGAACAACCATTATAAACATAATTGAGACCAAATAAGTCATATAGGCAGAGATAAAGCAAACAGGAGGTGGAACAAAGGGTGTGGAAAGAGGTATTATTATTTAGTAATGCTGACAGAGACCTTGATGGTATAACATCACTCCATAAAAGGACTGTTTTGGTCTATAATGGGAATATTTTTTTAATTACAGCCATATCAACATTAACATTAATAATTTCTCACTGTTTGAAAAAGGGTTTACCTTTATACTTAGTAAGAATTTTGATGTAGTGGAGTCAATTGCAGAACTCAAGATTTTTCCCAGGAAATTGAATTTGTCTGTATATTCTAGCCCACATTCTGATCACACAGAGGCATCTAACAATATATTTAAGAAAAGAAGTATTTTAATCGTACTATGAATCCCCTGTTATTGGCTTTTGAAAAGGCCTGTGAAATAGATATATACACATTTCTTGGAAAGAAGCAGAAGGACAGACAGTTGAATCTCAACAACAAGAAAGAAAACTGTTAAAAACACTTATGGAAGACAGGTCTATTCTTTTTCTGAAACCACATTAAGAGAGTGGTACAGTCCTGCTTAACTCCATTGACAAGATATTAACACCTATATGTAAATTTCACATAACCAGGTCAATATATTACATAGAGGTACTGATTTATTTCTATGGTAACTAAAATTAAATGCAACTGTTACGCCAGGACTGAATGAAAATCTGTGTGTTGCCACAGTTTTTAAACTCGGAGCAGCTAAACTATAATAATAGCTATAAATCTATTAAAATAAATAGTTTTATCAAAACAAGTAATTTTCTAAGTTCAAATCACATTTTTTTTTTATTTGTTCCTTTGATCCCCTCATGTTTTAAACTTAGGAACATTAAGAATGAAATGCATATGGTGCAGCTAATTAATTCAATAGCATTGATTAATGCAGTAATATATTTTTATATAGATTAATTAACACACAGTTGTTTGAAGTTTAGTATGACTGCACTGAAGCAATAGCAGTTTACCAGTAGTTCATATTATAATCATAATATCAAATTTTATTTTTGCACGTTATAATTATATATAAAAGTTGTTTGTATTATATTTTAATGAGAATCAGTTTTTCTGAAATATATATTTTTTAATTTTTACGAAACACTTTTTTACCTTATGATAGGTATTAGTGCATTTAAAGATAATCTACCAAGTGCCACCCATAAATCCCCCAGCCACATGCTACATCAGTCTGCAAAAAGTACATATTTCAAATGAAAAATTACCTAATGCTACTCTATCATTATTTGTCCAGTTAGCATCCGATACAAAAGGCTGTAATTTACATTTGAAAACCTACAAAGGCTTATTTTTCATTGTCTGATTAGCTCACTTCATTTAGTCAGGTCTCCTTCCAATCATCCCTGAATTTTAATTGAGATGGGAGACGCATTTCTGTCTTTCAAACTGAGTATTTTGTATAGCTTCCTCACAGCTCCTTTCTTCATTCATCTACAGCTGGACTTTTTTTCTGGAATTTTGTAGAGAAACTCTATACATGCCCTTCCTAATACATTCTGGCAATGCGGTGTGAGGAACACATTTCTTAAGTTAGTATACATGCCCTTCCTAATACAGTCTGGCAATGCGGTGTGAGGAACACATTTCTTAAGTTAGTATACATGCCCTTCCTAATACAGTCTGGCAATGCGGTGTGAGGAACACATTTCTTAAGGTAGTATACATGCCCTTCGTAATACAGTCTGGCAATGCGGTGTGAGGAAAAGATTTCTTAAGGTAGTATACATGCCCTTCCTAATACAGTCTGGCAATGCGGTGTGAGGAACACATTTCTTAAAGTAGTATACATGCCCTTCCTAATAGAGTCTGGCAATGTGGTGTGAGGAACACATTTCTTAAGGTAGTATACATGCCCTTCCTAATACAGTCTGGCAATGCTGTGTGAGGAACACATTTCTTAAGGTAGTAGACATGCCCTTCCTAATACAGTCTGGCAATGCGGTGTGAGGAACACATTTCTTAAGGTAGTAAACATGCCCTTCCTAATACAGTCTGGCAATGCGGTGTGAGGAACACATTTCCTAAGGTAGTATACGTGCCCTTCCTAATACAGTCTGGCAATGCGATATGAGGAACACATTTCTTAAGTTAGTATACATGCCCTTCCTAATACAGTCTGGCAATGTGGTGTGAGGAACACATTTCTTAAGGTAGTATATATGCCCTTCCTAATACTGTCTGGCAATGCGGTGTGAGGAACACATTTCTTAAGGTAGTATACATGCCCTTCCTATTACAGTCTGGCAATGCGGTGTGAGGAACACATTTCTTAAGGTAGTATACATGCCCTTCCTAATACAGTCTGGCAATGCAGTGTGAGGAACACATTTCTTAAGGTAGTATACATGCCCTTCCTAATACAGTCTGGCAATGTGGTGTGACGAACATATTTCTTAAGTTAGTATACATGGCCTTCCTAATACAGTCTGGCAATGCGGTGTGAGGAACACATTTCTTAAGGTAGTATACATGCCCTTCATAATACAGTCTGGCAATGCGGTGTGAGGAACACATTTCTTAAGGTAGTATACATGCCCTTCCTAATACAGTCTGGCAATGCGGTGTGAGGAACACATTTCTTAAGGTAGTATACATGCCCTTCCTAATACAGTCTGGCAATGCGGTGTGAGGAACACATTTCTTAAGGTAGTATACATGCCCTTCCTAATACAGTCTGGCAATGCTGTGTGAGGAACACATTTCTTAAGGTAGTATACATGCCCTTCCTAATACAGTCTGGCAATGCGGTGTGAGGAACACATTTTTTAAGGTAGTATACATGCCCTTCCTAATACAGTCTGGCAATGCGGTGTGACGAACATATTTCTTAAGGTAGTATACATGACCTTCCTAATACAGTCTGGCAATGCGGTGCGAGGAACACATTTCTTAAGGTAGTATACATGCCCTTCATAATACAGTCTGGCAATGCGGTGTGAGGAACACATTTCTTAAGGTAGTATACATGCCCTTCCTAATACAGTCTGGCAATACGGTGTGAGGAACACATTTGTTAAGGTAGTATACATGCCCTTCCTAATACAGTCTGGCAATGCGGTGTGAGGAACACATTTCTTAAGGTAGTATACATGCCCTTCCTAATACAGTCTGGCAATGCGGTGTGAGGAACACATTTCTTAAGGTAGTATACATGCCCTTCCTAATACAGTCTGGCAATGCGGTGTGAGGAACACATTTGTTAAGGTAGTATACATGCCCTTCTTAATACAGTCTGGCAATGCGGTGTGAGGAACACATTTCTTAAGGTAGTATACATGCCCTTCCTAATACAGTCTGGCAATGCGGTGTGAGGAACACATTTCTTAAGGTAGTATACATGCCTTTCCTAATACAGTCTGGCAATGCAGTGTGAGGAACACATTTCTTAAGGTAGTATACATGCCCTTCCTAATACAGTCTGGCAATGCGGTGTGAGGAACACATTTCTTAAGGTAGTATACATGCCCTTCCTAATACAGTCTGGCAATGCGGTGTGAGGAACACATTTCCTAAGGTAGTATACATGCCCTTCCTAATACAGTCTGGCAATGCGGTGTGAGGAACACATTTCCTAAGGTAGTATACATGCCCTTCCTAATACAGTCTGGCAATGCGGTGTGAGAAACACATTTCTTAAGTTAGTATACATGCCCTTCCTAATACAGTCTGGCAATGCTGTGTGAAGAACACATTTCTTAAGGTAGTATACATGCCCTTCCTAATACAGTCTGGCAATGCGGTGTGAGGAACACATTTCTTAAGGTAGTATACATGCCCTTCCTACTACAGTCTGGCAATGCGGTGTGAGGAACACATTTTTTAAGGTAGTATACATGCCCTTCCTAATACAGTCTGGCAATGCGGTGTGACGAACATATTTCTTAAGGTAGTATACATGGCCTTCCTAATACAGTCTGGCAATGCGGTGTGAGGAACACATTTCTTAAGGTAGTATACATGCCCTTCCTAATACAGTCTGGCAATGCGGTGTGAGGAACACATTTGTTAAGGTAGTATACATGCCCTTCCTAATACAGTCTGGCAATGCGGTGTGAGGAACACATTTCTTAAGGTAGTATACATGCCCTTCCTAATACAGTCTGGCAATGCGGTGTGAGGAACACATTTCTTAAGGTAGTATACATGCCTTTCCTAATACAGTCTGGCAATGCAGTGTGAGGAACACATTTCTTAAGGTAGTATACATGCCCTTCCTAATACAGTCTGGCAATGCGGTGTGAGGAACACATTTCTTAAGGTAGTATACATGCCCTTCCTAATACAGTCTGGCAATGCGTGTGAGGAACACATTTCCTAAGGTAGTATACATGCCCTTCCTAATACAGTCTGGCAATGCGTGTGAGGAACACATTTCCTAAGGTAGTATACATGCCCTTCCTAATACAGTCTGGCAATGCGGTGTGAGAAACACATTTCTTAAGTTAGTATACATGCCCTTCCTAATACAGTCTGGCAATGCTGTGTGAAGAACACATTTCTTAAGGTAGTATACATGCCCTTCCTAATACAGTCTGGCAATGCGGTGTGAGGAACACATTTCTTAAGGTAGTATACATGCCCTTCCTACTACAGTCTGGCAATGCGGTGTGAGGAACACATTTTTTAAGGTAGTATACATGCCCTTCCTAATACAATCTGGCAATGCGGTGTGACGAACATATTTCTTAAGGTAGTATACATGGCCTTCCTAATACAGTCTGGCAATGCGGTGTGAGGAACACATTTCTTAAGGTAGTATACATGCCCTTCATAATACAATCTGGCAATGCGGTGTGAGGAACACATTTCTTAAGGTAGTATACATGCCCTTCCTAATACAGTCTGGCAATACGGTGTGAGGAACACATTTGTTAAGGTAGTATACATGCCCTTCCTAATACAGTCTGGCAATGCGGTGTGAGGAACACATTTCTTAAGGTAGTATACATGCCCTTCCTAATACAGTCTGGCAATGCGGTGTGAGGAACACATTTCTTAAGGTAGTATACATGCCCTTCCTAATACAGTCTGGCAATGCGGTGTGAGGAACATATTTCTTAAGGTAGTATACATGCCCTTCCTAATACAGTCTGGCAATGCAGTGTGAGGAACACATTTCCTAAGGTAGTATACATGCCTTTCCTAATACAGTCTGGCAATGCGGTGTGAGAAACACATTTCTTAAGTTAGTATACATGCCCTTCCTAATACAGTCTGGCAATGCAGTGTGAGGAACACATTTCTTAAGGTAGTATACATGCCCATCCTAATACAGTCTGGCAATGCGGTGTGAGGAACGCATTTCTTCAGGTAGTATACATTCCCATCTTAATACAGTCTGGCAATGCGGTGTGAGGAACACATTTCTTAAGGTAGTATACATGCCCTTCCTAATACAGTCTGGCAGTGCGGTGTGAGGAATACATTTCTTAAGGTAGTATACATTCCCTTCCTAATACAGTCTGGCAATGCGGTGTGAGGAACACATTTCTTAAGGTAGTGTACATGCCCTTCCTAGTACAGTCTGGTAATGCGGTGTGAGGAACACATTTCTTAAGGTAGTATACATGCCCTTCCTAATACAGTCTGGCAATGCGGTGTGAGGAATACATTTCTTAAGGTAGTATACATGCCCTTCCTAATACAGTCTGGCAATGCGGTGTGAGGAATACATTTCTTAAGGTAGTATACATGCCATTTCTTTTAAGCTTTTGCACTGTGAGGTCAGTTCAGCATCATTGTAGCTTTACTTGCACCCTCCAAAAACATGCTTTCTGTGTTCTTCTTTCCTGACCTTCAGCACTGATGAAAGGTGAGAAGATATGTATCACCTGTCCAAATTTATGCATAATGTCCAGATCTTTGCCTCATATTTTTGGTCTGTTTCTTGTACAACTTGTTTTTTCTGAAAAATCATTTAGGATAAAAGTCAATAAATAATGACAGACATTTGAGTTTTAAACTATGTATCATTCTGAAAATGCAACAAATTCAAAACATATTAGTCTACTTTCTGTGTACAATATTTAAAATCTCTCCTTGATTTTGGGCCTTTGCACCCTCCAGGCTAGTTACTCAACATAATGCATCTGAAATTATCCAAGTACAATTAACACTGGGCAATACTGCAATCCAGGTTGTAGACTGTTACAGATCCCCCGCCATGCTCCAAGATGCTTACTCCACATTTCTTGACATACTGGATGATATTAAGGTACAACCTAATACCCTAATAATGGGAGATTTCAACTACCCCACCATCAACTGGGAAAACTACTCATGTGCTAACTCTTTTGCCCAATGTTTTCTGGAATTCATAAATTCCAATGCCCTGGATCAGCTTGTCCATACCCCCACCAGGGGCAGCAATATCCTGGACCTGGTCATTACCAATATGGGTAACTGATGCTACAAACCAGTGGTCAACTCCTTGCTGGTCATATCCAACCACAAGCTAATCACCCTAGACATTCATATCCCGCCCACCCCCACCCCAATAAAAGAAACCACTTCTCCAAAGCCAACTTCATGCTTCTTAAGACAGAAGTGGCTAACTTCACGACACCCAAACAGACAGAAAATAGAGGCACAACTGCTGAATCCTATACAAATGCACTGTATAAGCACATACATGAGTGCATGGACTGTGCCATCCCCAACAGAACCAATATACTATCCTCCAAAAAAAGGAAGCCAATCTGGTGGTCCCCTGCCATAAACAAACCCTACAAGAGAAGGAAGAAGCTGTTTAAAGAAAGAGTAAAATCCCATGATTGCAGGAACTCCCTGGTCAGCCTCAGTAAGAAGCTGAGATCCCTCATAAAATCCTCCAGAGCTAATTACAAAAATAAAATTGCCACTGATTCTAAAGACAACCACAAAGCATTATACAGCTATGTCAAGAATCTCAATGGCAACACTCAGATCTGCTCAGAGCTACAGCACAATGGCACTAGATTTACATAACCAACTGACATTGCCAACATTCTGGCAGACAGGTTCAGTGCAAACTTTACCCCCCCCCACCCTCCAAAGGGCCCATCTCCATCCCCTAAGAATGCAAAGCCCCTGTAATCATGGGCGCACAACTAAAGACTGCACTCTCCAAAGCCAAGAACACAGCATCCATGGGTCCAGACAAAATCCCAGGCTGTGTTCTGCATGAACTACAGAACGAACTGGCACACCACCTAAGTACCATGTTCAACCATAGCCTCACTTCAGGCTTTGTGCCTAATGAATGGCGCACAGTGATGGTTATCCCACTCCACAAAGGGGGTGCCACCACAGACCCCAGGAACTACCACCCCTTTAGCCTGACAAGCCTGGTCTGCACGGCCATGGAATGCACATCTTGGAGCTTATAAACAAAGACATAGGTAACCTACAAACTCTGGATCCCACTCAGTTTGGGTTTGTAAAATTTAGATCATGCCTCCTAAACCTGATTGACTTCTTTGAAGCAGTCAGCAGAGCCGTGGACGTGGGTAAGGTGGTGCACACAGCCTATCTTGACCTCACTAAGGCTTTCAACACCATTCCACACTCTGGTATTATAGATAAACTCAATAGACTGGGCATAAATCCCTATGTCACAAGATGGTTGGCCAACTGGCTCACTGACAGAACCCACAGAGTGAAAGTAGCTGACTCCAAATATGACTTCAGACCAGTGACAAGTGGAGTACCACAGGGTTCGATCCTGGGTCCTCTCTTGTTCAGTATCTACTTCTCAGAAGTCCAGGCTAATACAGCTGGTCTCTGGCTGATGAAGTTTACAGATGACTGCAAACTAGGAGCCATAATAGAATCAACTATGGATGTGGACATTTTACAAAGAGGCCTCACTGAGACTGATGCTTGGTGTCAAAGTCATGGCCTCAAGCTCAATGCCAAGAAGTGTATTGTCATCCCCTTTGGGAAAAACACCGTACCCATGAACTACCATATAGGCGGCAGCTTACTAAACACCTAAAGTGTGATAAGAGAACTTGGGACACAGGTGGACAGTAGTCTCTCCTTTGATAATCACGTCACCACAGTAGACAGGAAATCCTTCAATGTGGCACACATCATCACAAAGGGGTTCTCCTCTAGAAAAAAAGAGTTCATTGTTCCTCTCTACTCATCCCTCATCAGACCCATTATAGAGTACAATGCCCCATTTGGCATGTACCTCACAAGACTTCTACAACAACTAGAAAGGCCACAGAAATACCTCACTAAAAGGATTACCGGCCTCAAACAGATGCCATATGCAGACCATCTCAAAAAACTCCAGCTCTACTCCATCGCTTATCGCCTACTCAGATGCGACCTCTGCCTCTGACTGTATTAGGAAGGGCATGTATACTACCTTAACATACAAAGCCATGTCTAACCCAGATCTGATGGACATGCTACACTTAAAGAAATCCCAATCTCTCTGAGCCACATGCTCCAGGGACCTAAACCTTGTCACCACAATAAACAGAACATGCTGGAGGGATAGATTGCAGTCCCAGAGACTTTCCATGCTCTGGAACAGACTACCCATTCATGTCAAACAAAGCTCCTCATTAGCCCTCTTTAAGAAAAATCTTGACAATTGGATGGGAAACAGGAAATTCACCCCAGGGATCACTCCTGTGGCTATGCTCGACAGGGGCACAGGAAAATAATTTCTTGGGTGGCGAAAGCCAGGGAACCTTTCTGGCTAGGCTTATATAGGCTCTAGGGCTGAAAGCCTAGTACTTACCTATGAATCTATGAACTACTATTCTAGGAGATTTCAACATAGACTGGAACCTGTGTTCCTCATAATCCCCATCGAACCACATTAACTTATATGGGTTCTCCCAACTAATTAAATCACCCACTAGACTAAATAAAAATATTAACAAAGAAAGTGTCCTAGACTGGATACTTACTAACCAACAACCTCATAACTACATTTCTGTAACCCTCCCAGATGACTTAAGTGATCACCTCCCCATTTTTATCATAAAAACCAAAACTAATAAAATCCATCAGCCCATTTATTAGACAATCAGGAATAAAAAGAATGTCAATCCCTACAGCTTCCAATCAGATCTAAATCATTGTTGGTCTATATTCCACCAGTTGCATATAGATGAAGCTGTGAACCACTTTAATTCCACCTTTCTCTCCATCCTAGACTCCATGCACCATCACGTACTTCCAGAGCAAAACCTAAGTCAGCACCTTGGCTTACCAAAAATACCAAAATTAAAATTTCAGAAAGAAACTCAGCCTGGTCCAAATGGAGAACCAAACCAGAAAATGTTCCCTGCATGCATGTACGGCAACTGAAAGGCACCAAACCACTGAAAGCACAACAAAAAAACAAAGCCAGCAGACAATGGAAAAACTGTAAATTTAATAGACTCCTATACAGTACATAGATAGCCCATAAAAACAGACTGTTTTCGGCTGAAACTTCACTTAGCCTTCTTCAGTGTGAAATAAATGAATAATAATAAACACATTTAAATACTATTCATATGAAAAAATGTACAGCAACCATTGGTCCCTCACAAATGCACATTTAATCCAGGTGAAAATAATGCATCTAATTTGATGATCCATTTATTTTCCTTTGAGTTTAAATGGCCATACCATCCGGCTCTATTAGCCCTATTGCCCATGATTCTATCAATAACTGTAAACCTGAATATAGCATTAGGGTGTTTGTTGGTATGTTTAAATAAAGAATTGTTAGATTTTTTTATTCCTGATTTCACTTAAGTGTTCTGAAATCTAAAACCTCAGTGGTCTGGAGGTCTGACCTACACAGAATGCAGAGCAGGTACAGGTGTCTAGATAGACCAGCTGATCAGTCCCACAGTTAGCAAGGAAACAAATATTATAGACATTGCCCGTATTACAGCTGGAAAAGTCCTTTGTTTTGCTGACATTCCTACAATGGGTGCAGTGGCCACAGGGTACACAACCTACTAGTGGGTCCCCAGTCAATGTCCTTTGGCTTAAATTGTCTGGACCTCTAAGAATGTGCTTATAGTGACTCAACTGGGAACCAGTATTTCTACCCTTAAAAATGAAAACAAGCATCTGTCTCCCAAAATGGTAGAAAAATAATCATCAGCCTGTAATATATTCCAATGTCTCTGCACACTATTAAGTAGAAGATCTGTGTTTCTGCCATAAGTGGTCACAAAACGAATAGCTGCTTGGTTATTCACTGATTAGTGTTTGTACTGTAAGGTATCCTGCCTGAACATTGTAGACACAGTATTGCTAGCGCTTAGGACGTGCCCCATTGTATAACCTCTATCTTTAAATCTAGAAATGAGATCCTCCATATAGTGTTCATATGTGTTAGTCTCCGAGCAGATATGTTTGATCCTGAGAAACTGGGACTTGGGTATGTTCCTGCAGATGTGGGGTGGATGAAAGCTGGAGGCATGGAGAAGGGAAATATATTGGGGATACTTACGATATACCTGTGTCTCCAGAGTGTGATCATCATTCCTCATAATTACTACATCCAGAAAAGTAATACTCTGGGAATGATAATTGGCTGTAAATTTAATACCCCACTTATTATCATTTAGGTAACCTACAAATTCCCTTAGATATATTTCATCCGATCTCCATACCATGCAGCAGTCATCCAAAATTCTTCTCCAGATGTCGATTTTGTCCAAATATATATGTGTATTATCATAGATCAAAACCTCCTCCACATAAGCCATGAACAAATCAGCACAGACTGGGGCAAATGATGCCCCCATGGCCGTCTCTTGAGTTAGCCAATAAAATTTGTCTTGATAGTAAAATACATTCTTAGTCAATACATGTTCAGCAAGCCCAATAAGGAGAGTATTAAATCCTGGGGGAATAGAATTCAGACCTCTGTAGCCAATATTCTAGGGCATCCAGATCTGCCCAATGCGGAATATTGGTATATAGGATGGAGACATCCAGAGTACAAAGTAGCCACCCTGGTTCTAGTTGGGTGTCAGCAATGATTCAGAGAAATTCTGTGGTGGCTTGAAGTCTAGATTGTACCCACCTAAGTAAAGGTTGTTAAGTGTCTAGTTAGAAATTGGGATAAGTGTTCTGTTAAGGAGCCTCTACTCGAGACAATAGGCCTACGTGGTGGGTGGTTCAGGTTCTTATGTATTTTGGGAAGAAAATATATATATTGATTGGTAAGATCCGTAACCATTAAATGATATAGATCATGATCAGAGATGATACCTTCTTCCCTAGCTAAATTCAAAAAGTGATCAATTTCCTTCCTGAACCTGAAGGTGGGATCTAAGGGCATACAATGACATCCATCCTTTAGTTGTCTCAATGCTTCCTCATTGTACTGTGTCCAGTTCATGACTACCTCAGCTCCTCCCTTATCTGCAGGCAAAATAACCAAGTCCTTGTTCTCAATCAATTATTGTAAAGCTGCTGTTTCGATCTTTGAGAAGTTGTTAGCTTTACACATATGTTCCCTAAAGTTATAATGTAAATCCTTCAATACAGAAGTTTGGAACATAAGTACAAGTGGGTGCATAGGGGGTATAAATCTGGACCTGTGATATTGAAATCTATCACTCGGTTCAACATTATCAGAGTCCTTAAAAAACATTCTTAAATTTAACAATCTGCAAAAGGCAATGACATCCTGAGCTAGCTTATCTTTTGACACAAAGAAACCAGGAATAAAACTTAGTCCCTTGTTTAATCTTTTTATTTGTGTATCAGACAGCGATACATTTGAGATGTTTAAAACATTATCCTGATTTATGTCTGTGTCATTAATTCCAGTAGGCCATCCATATTTTCTATTCTTTGCATGTTTCCTACCCTCCTGATCTGCCATTGTCTAAAGGGTTGGCTCTTTTGGTTATGGGGGAATCTCCATGGTGCTGCATGTCAGGGTCTGTCGTAGATGATGATTCATCCCCAGAGGTTTCATAATTGGAACTAGAATGTGTAGTTCTTTTCAAAATCGATCTGGGTCTCTTGTGTTTACCCCCTTTTGTGACCATATCATTAAACCTGACCTGTTTGCTCGTATTGCTAAACTGGATTCCCTTGTCGTAATCTGCTAGATCCCTCTGAAATTATCTCATCTTTTTGGACTTAAGATATTGCTCCAATGATAACACAGCATTTTATTCTAGCAACTTTCCAAATTTATACAAGCAATGTTTAAAATGTGTCCCTGGTTTTTGGGCTTTTGTCCCCCCCCCAATAAATGTTGGCTTTTTCCAGATTTCTTGTGCTGCAAAGTTCCGAGATACAGTTGAATGTTGACATTTTACAAGGAGCTGAGAGCTGCAGGAGAACTAAAGTTTAGTGCTGCTTATGCTGAGTCTGCTTGTACTGTTAATAGCACAACAGATAGTGTACTTGCTTTTGATGCAGAAGGCTGTGGGTTCTTCTCCCACAGTAGGTAGATGCATTGCTGATACTGTACTGTGTTGTAAAGGGGGGGGGGTGGATGCTGTAGTCCGTTTTGGCGAAGATATCTAGTAGTAACTAGGAACCTGTTATCAGTTTGCCATCCATTCCCTATTGCAATATTACTAGTGTATCATTGTTTTTAATGCAACATAAGCAATTTATTCCTCAAGGGCAACAGGCACTTTATTTGTACATGAAACCATGAAATATAAAGTTGTTTGCTAGCAGCAGCCTCTTCATTAGTTACAGATTTCTTTAATGTGGAATTATGTAGATGGCTTTTACTAGTTCAGAGATTGTGCATATTTACTGATACTGGTGGACTGTAGAGGTCTGAGTAGACTTTTATGATGGAAATGTTATGAATTGGGCTGTTTTGTCATTATTGGTGCATGCATTTTGTTTCATTGTTTACTGGAAAAATGTTCAAACCAATAAATTTAAAACGCTCTCTAACAACTATACTGTATTGTACAAGGAATATAATTTAATACAATCAGGAAGGTGTATCAAAGAGCACGTGTATGTTTCATGTGCAAGGGGCCTATGATTTGAAAACAGCCCAAAGTTAATCTTTATCTGCCACTGGCAAAATGTATTTTCTTTGAATGTGGGTTTCAATGCTGTTTCAATGAATGTGAGTTTCAAGGGCAGAAAAGTTTTAATGCTAAGTCTAGTTTCATTGTGAGACTACATGGCTTTGTTTAGCAGATATTTATTGGTGTTCGTGCTGTAAAATGCAAAATAAAACTTTTCTGGCAAATCATTTAGGAATGAAGTCACTAAATAATGACCGACATTAAGTTTCAAACGTCACAATCTTCAGAAAAATGCATGCTAAAGCAAGACCTGATATTCTATCAACTGTCTTAAGTTTATACAAGATCAATTTTTAGTACTGTTTGTATGTTCCCCCAATATATTTGGCCTTGTCCAGATTTCCTGCATTAAGAAGTTGAGAGGTATGTGCAAATAAATCGCTTTATAGAATTAGGAATATCCAAACCTCTCAAATGTCCCCAATTTTGGCTCTCCCCCTAATAATATCTCCGTAAAATAGCAATTTTGGAAGAAAACGTGGAGAGTTTACTTTTATAAATAACTGTAATGATCAGAGTTATACATTACTTTTATTTCAGAAATGCATGTAGATTCTCTAATTTTGTCAGCTGCTCAAGTTAACTGTGCTCATATTAAAATGGTGTCCCTTCTTTGACAGGTTTCCAGCTGTATTGTCTGGCAATTTTATATTTTTGCTTCACATTTTTGGTCCGTTTTTCATAAAATTGCGGTTTTCTGGCAAATTAGTGGCAAATCGTTAAAGACTGAAGTTAGAAAATAATGGCAGACATTTGAGTTTCAGATTTCATACCTTTCAGAAAATTCGTACTAATGCAAGGCCTACTACTATTCTATCATCTTTCTAAGTTTATAAGAGCAATTTTATTTTTGGGCCTTTGCCTCAGTTTTATTTATGAGTTTGTTGCTCTAAGAGGTTAAGAGGTGTGTGTGTGTGTGTGTGTGTGTGTGTGTGTGTGTGTGTGTGTGTGTGAGGTAGGTGGGTAGCATACCTCTCAACTGTCCAAATTTTGCAGAATGTCCAGATTTTTGCCCCATATTTTTGTCTGTTCCTCATAAATTTTGTGATTTTCTAGAAAATCATTGAAGGCTGAAGTTGCTAAATAATGACAGGCATTTGAGTTTCAGAGTTCATGTCCTTTAGAAAAATTCATACTAGCACAAATCCTGTTATTCTAGCAACTTTCTCATACTAGCACAAATCCTGTTATTCTAGCAACTTTCTAAGTTCACAAGAGCATTTTTAATATCTGTCCCTGTTTATTTTAGGCTTTGTCCATATTTCTTGCACTAAGAGGTAGGTCGGGGTATGTGTGTGAATGAAACACCCTAGTTAGGGGTAGCAGGTGGTTAGTAATTTACTCAAGCTCAAAACCTGTACCTTAGTTACAGAAAACAAAAGCATGAATCCTTTATCCCAACTACCATTATGCATTTTTCAAAGAACTGACTTTCAGGTTAATTTTCAATTTAAGAAAACGGGTTTGAGTGAATTTATATTATATTACTGAAGAGGCATTACAGCGAATGCCTCTTCATCGACACTAAAAGAGCAAACCGTGAATTACGAGAATGGCCATAGCTTGGCTGGGGAGGGGGGTAGCAGTTTGAGAGCTGTGAGTACAAATTTGAAAATCCTAGCTACACCCCTGCCTTACAGTACAAACAGAAATCAGTGAATAACCAAGCAGCCATTCGTTTGGTGACCACTTATGGCAGAAACAAGGATCTTCTACTTAATAATGTGCAGAGACATTGGAATATATTACAGGCTGATGATTATTTTTCTACCATTTTGGAGGACAGATGCTTGTTTTCATTTTGTAAAGGTAGAAATATTGGTTCCCAGTTAAGTCACTATAAGCACATTCTTAGAGGTCCGGACAATTTAAGCCAAAGGACATTGACTGGGGACCCACTAGTAGGTTGTGTACCCTGTGGCCACTGCACCCATTGTAGAAATGTCAGCAAAACAAAGGACTTTTCCAGCTATAATACGGGCAATGTCTATACTATTTGTTTCCTTGCTAACTGTGGGACTGATTGGCTGGTCTGTCTAGCCACCTGTACCTGCTCTGCATTCTATGTAGGTCAGACCTCCAGACCATTGAGGATTTGGATTTCAGAGCACTTAAGTGAAATCAGGAATAAAAAATCTAGCTGTGCTTTATTTAAACAAACACCCTAATGCTATATTCAGGTTTACAGTTATTGATAGAATCATGGGTAATAGGGCTAATAAAGCCGGATGATATGGCCTTTTAAACTCAAAGGAAAAGAAATGGATCATCAAATTAGGTGCATTATTTTCACCTGGATTAAATGAGCATTTGTGAGGGACCAATGGTTGCTCTACATTTTTTTATATGAATAGTATTTAAATGTGTTTATTATTATTCATTTATTCCACACTGAAGAAGGCTAAGTGAAGTTTCAGAAGAAACCAGTCTGTTTTTATGGACTACCTATGTACTGTATAGGAGTCTATTAAATTTACAGTTTTGCCATTGTCTGCTGGCTTTGTTTTTTTGTTGTGCCAAATGGAGAACCACCAAATCTGTTACAGATCAGGTCAACTACAGGCAACTTAGGAATGACACAAAAAAGATCCATCCTAAAAGACAAAAGAGACTACTTCCATAACCTACTAACCAGACATCAAAATCATCCACAAAAGTTTTGGGCAGTTATAAATAAAATATTAAGACCTGACAAAGTTTCCACTCCTACCCCCTCCACTTCGGCAGATACTTTCAATAGATACTTTACTGAAACCATACTCACTCTCGCCATACAGCAAACAGACGCCTCTACTGATGGTATGGAGCTAAACATTACCAATGACAGCACTACCTTTAGTCTACAACCTGTCCCCACCAGTTACATTAGAAAACTATTGTCTTGACTTAAACCAACTACCTTGGCTGCTGACCGGCTCCCAGCAGAATACTTACAGCTGGCAGCTGATGTCATTGCCATCCCAGTCTTGATCCTAATAAATAGGACAATCATAGAAGCCACCATTTTCAGCATCTGGAATGTGTCACTTGTCATACTTCTCCATAAAGGTGGAAACTCTTGGGTGTTATTCAATTATAGGCCAATGGCCATCCTCTCACCTTTAGCCAAAATCATGGAAAAGTGTATTTATAGCCAACATATGCACTACCAAATCCAAAATAAACTTCTCACAAACTCACAGCATGGCTTTAGACCCTTCCATAACACCACAACAGCACTGCTATCATTCACAGACTCCATCAACCAGAATAGCAACAATGGTAAAATATCATCAGCACTCTTTTTAGACCTTTCTAAAGCTTTTGATTTGGTCAGTCATAACAAGCTAATACTCTCACTTTATATACTTTCTCTACACAACCAAACCATCAACTGGTTTCAACACTACCTACAAGGTAGAAATCAGGTGGTGATCTGGCAAAATAGTCTATCCACCCTTCTAGCTGTATCATTAGGAGTTCCACAAGGGACCATATTAGGTCCTCTACTATTCTCAATCTTTGTTAATGATCTGCAGACAGTCACCTCTGAACCTACCTGTATCCAATATGCAGACGACTCTCCTTTAGTCTGTTCAGCCAAATACCTTCCAGAACTCCAAACCCAGACCCAGAAAACATTTAACTTAGTAGAAAACTGGTTTTCCAACAAACATCTTCTACTAAATGCTAATAAAACCAAGCTTCTGCTGTTTTCCCCAACCCAACGCTCCTCTCAGGTCAATTTTAGTATCACATCCAACAACGTAGCACCTGTTAACCACACCAAACTACTTGAGGTACTAATTGACAACAATCTGAAATTTGACCTACATGTTAACCAATCAAAAATACCAATAAAAAACTGGGCTCACTCTACAGAAACAAAGCCTACTTAACCCCTTTGGCCAGAACCAACACAGCATGCACCCACCTACTCTCTTCTCTCCTATATGCCTCACCCATTCTCACTAACCCCTCAAAAACTGAACTAAATAAATTAACCGTCTGCTACAACCATATTGCTAGATTCACTGTAGGATCTAACCATCGCACACATCACTGTCAGAATCTAAAAGCACTAAACTGGCTCGAGTTCTCCAACCTACTTCTCTACAATCAGCTTACTATCCCATAGAATACTTTACCAACCAGACAGAGTCCCGGGAATACACCCTTAAATATCCCTCACACCAGTACCAGACCACTGAGATCTAATGACAAATTAATGTTAAAGACCTCAAAATCCTGTAATCAAGCCAGTGACTCAGTGTTCTCTAACTACATAGCAAAAACTTGGAACTTACTCCCTCCTGCCATAACACTTGAACTCTCTCTAACAAAGTTTAAAACTGCAGTAAAGAAATCTCACCAACCACTGGATATGTACCTGCACTAGCCCAGGCTAAGCTCCCTCTGCTTACCTTTCTAAGTGGCTCCCACTTTTTCTCCTCATTGCTACTGGCCCTTTTACCCAGATAGCATACTGCATTCTAATCCTTTCTACCTAACTTACTCAAACAATTTTTTTCTATTAATTTCTCCTGGAATTATATATATGCATTGTTATCTGAACTGTTGATACTACACTTTTAATTGTATTTTGTATTTGTTAAATATTATTTGTACTTCTGGAGCTTTTCTCCCTGGGCTTCCACTGAAAATGGATATGTATCCAGTTGGACTTTCCCAGTTAACAAATGTAAAATAAAATAAAAAAAATAAAAATAAACAAAGTAAGGGTCACCACATTAATGGGAGTGTCGTTCTTACTGAACTACTTGCTTCACTAGGTTTCTCATATGTCTAGTAGTAGCGTATGGCAATTTTTTTTTTAATTCCTTTCTTCTCTGAGGTACTCTCTCTGCTCTTCTTACAAATTGCTTTGAATTTTTTGCAAAGCTAAGAGAGGCGTCTGCTACTCCATCCCCCACTCATGCAACATGAGGTTGTCTCCTCTATTTCCTTATCAACAACGACAAAAAGAAAAATCTGTGGTATCCCTTGAAGTCTCAGGAAAACCCAGTATGCAACCTATACTGGGGTCAAAAACAAACCAAGCAGAAACTTCGTAGTGTGGAGGGTGTGAATTTCACTCCTTGAAATGTGTTATGCACCTAGTTCACTAATAAAAATTGAACTGTAAAATATGTACGACAAAATAATAAAATAGTAGGTAGTCCACAACTGCGTTAAAAATGAAATATGTAACCACAAACTGGAACAGCTGCAGTGGTTGAACCTGTTTATTCACAATACAAATGTACAGAAGATAAAAACGTTACAAATAAAAACTTAAAGAAATATACTTCATGGGTTAAGCGCTTTCTTCCCATAAAATATGGGACTTCTTCAGAACAAACTGAACTACAAACCCAGCCACTTAAATACATATTAATGTTTTAAAGGGAATTAAATTTTGTTCACATTTGTTCATGTTTTATTGTCAATTCTTCATCTGTTTCCAAGTATTTATACACTCCCTACTGCTCAACTTCCTTTATATCACATTCCTGTCCCAGACAGATATTTTATTGATGCTGCAACATTCCTGCTTTAAGTGTTGCTTTTGTATACTTATCAAGACCAAATGCTATTCTTATATCATCGCAGAAAGTTTTGACCACATCCTCTTGCACTTTCAGTCCTTGTACCTGACGAACTACACAGTTTTAAATCATTCACAAAAAGAAGTCTTTTGCACTTTGTTGGTGTTTGGGAGCCAAATTGTAACCATGACCTAATCTGTTAAGTAGGGTCTATATTATGATATCGCACGCTCAGAAGAGCGAACGACACATAATCGACCCCATGTAAGTGAAAGCTTACAATGTCGAAACCTCAGAACAGTGATTTTTTTTTCCAAAGGAAAATAATGCTGTTCCAAAAAAAAAAAAAAAAAACTGTAAAACATTACATAATGTGGGGGGCTTTGCCCCCCACACCCCTCCTACTTACATATACCAACTCCAAGATCGCACTACAGTGCTGAAAAAGCAAAGTAGCGAAAGCAGCCAAACAAATTATTTCCCAGGAAAATTACTTGCTGAAAAGCTGCTTCACTATTTTGCCTTTTCACGCTTTTCAGTTAGACAAAGACTCATTCGACAACCTGCTTCTGTGACAGTGTAATAGGGAGCTGTTAAGTAGACAGCTTAATGGGTTTAAATGCAAAACAAAAGAGTAACAGTGACAAAAAGTCACCCTGGAATATCCCCCTTTGAATTTTTATCCCTGAGATATTAATTTGCCCTTTATCATGGCTTAGCTGCAAAGTTGTTTACCTCTGTTTCATGGTCACTGTAATGTAATTGATCATTGCAGGGTGTATCTTATATATCTGTAAGCACGAATATGGTTTGCTGTCAAATGCTTTTTTTTTATCTATCCATTGCTATACTTAAATTCTTCCTCTTTTTACAGTTCTCTATTATGACTTTATTTAACAGCAAATGACCCTTTGTTCCATATGACTTTCTTTTGTTACCCTTTTGTTCTATTGCTATTACTGAGTTTTCTTCTAAATGACTATAAACTCTGTCAGCATCAGTTCCAGTATACAGTTTATACATCGTCAGAAGGCAAGTTATTTGTCTACAGATTTTAGGATAGCTTGCAGTTTTCCACTTAAGGATGAGAATCATTTTTCTTGTAGTTAAACACGTTGGTGTATGCTCAGAGCTAAATCTTTGTTTAACAATGTTAAGACATCTAGTCAGAAGTTAAGTACTGCATTGGGGCCTGGGGTCTTCAATTTAAGAGTTTTTCTTAATTTTGTTTCAATTTCTCTGGCTGTTACTTCATCCCATTTCATATCTTGCACATTTGAACTTCTTATACTTTCTTTTATTTATTCTATCCATTCAGCATCTTTGTTATGTTCCACAGGGTCTTCATAGATATTTCTCCAAAATGTATCTATTTCTTCTTTTTTTACATTGTTTTGCAGTTCTCCATAAAACATTCTGGGTCATCAATGAATTGCTTATTTTGTACTTATATTTTATATTTATCTGCATATCTTCTAAGTTTTTCTGCCTCTGCTGATATCTTTAGTTTATTATTTACAATAGGGTACAATAGATCCTGGTCTGTTCTAATACTGTGCGTTGCTTTTACCACGTCTATCTTTCTAAGTATTTTTTGTTGATCTGTTCCCTCTTCTATGACACTTCTTGTTATAATTGCTTTATAGTTTTCTCTATTCGATACTTCATTTATGGCATTTGATTTCTTCCCTTCCTTTCCCTTATTGTTCTGTATTTTTGTGGTAAGGCTTTATCTGTTATTAATTTTGCTGTACAGTAATATGGCCTCTTTATTTCTATCACACAAATTTCTCTTAATAGTCTTGATTACTGCATTGGTATATATTAGTTCATGCTAGTTACATGTGAAAATCTTTATAATTTGGAGCTTATCTCCCCAGGCCTCTGCGGAAAGGGAGCTTTGCCCAGTTGGATTTTCCCAGTAATTAAAGAGAAATAAGTAATATAAATAAATATTTCTCTAACCTTCTCCAGTGCCACTTTAGTTCGAAGTTATAAACAGACTCTTACTGTTTCTCTTTTTTTTCCATATTTTCTTAAAGTTCTTGAACAACTCACACCCCTATATCTTCTGTCTAATACTTTCAGCCTTCATTGTGACTTAGATCATACATTTGTCCTCATTTACTGATTGACGTAAATATACCACATAACTGTATTCCGCTCAGATAATGTTATCTGACTTCCACCCACTCAGCTACATATTAGCCTACAATTTTCTACTCAGTTCCATATTAGCACTGAAGAAAGAACCAGGCCCTAAGTATACCACATTACCTTATTACCAAGACTGAGCTTCATCAGCTGATGAAATCCATTGTATTCAGACAAAACCCCTCAATCGTGGTGATAAATAGTGTGGTGTACTTCAGTTCTGGTTCTTTCTTCAGTGCTATTGTGGTTTTAAGTAGTAGTTTTTCACTACTCAATGGCATCCTTACCACTTTCCGCCACATCTTATCCTCATATACTCCCATTCATCTGTTATACACATCCAGATCTGTTGTCTTCCTTTATCCTTCATCCAGAACCCATTATATCAGCCAAACTAGCCTGTTCTTCCCATGTCCACCTCCTTTACCCTCTGTAATTCTCCTGAATTTCGCCTCTATCACCAACGTATCTCTCTTTTTACTCATAAGATTGTCTGCCTAAATTAGCCTTCCAAACTTTTCTTTTGCACTGAACAATACCAGCATACCTCTCAACTATACAGATTTTTGTAGAATGTCCAGATTTTTGGCACATATTTTTGGTCTGTTCAATGTAGAATTTGTAGTTTTCTGGCAAATCACTGGGATGATCTGTGGACTGAAGTCACTAAATAAAGACATACATTTGAGTTTCAGACTTCAAATCCTTCAGAAAATGTATGTTATAATAAACTATGTTACTCTAGCAACTTTCTAAGTTTATAAGAGCAATATTTAAAACGTCCCTATTTTTGGGCCTTTGTACTCCCATTTTGTCAGGCTTTGTCCAGATTTCTTGCACTAAGAGGTTGAGAGGTATGAATGCCAGCCATCACTGCAATGTCTCCATTCTATACTGAACAATGCCAGCCATTACTGCAATGTCTCCCCTCTTAACTTCCAGCTGTATCTTGTTCCTATACTCTTGTTTTGTAATCTAGCTTTGTATCTATACTTGTTCATAGTTACTGTCACACTGGCATATTTCTAAATGTAACCTTATACACCTGTGGCCAGATTTGCCACCCTTCTGGGCACTTAAAAGCCTCTAACCATGTGCTTCTTGCAGGAATTTATATTTCTACATGTACACCCTCAAACATACAACACATCCTACCAACAAATGCATTTATTTAGCTAGCAGATATAGCTATCTGTCTGTATGATATAAATGTCTGTCATATAGTCAATCTACATCTCTCCACCTATAATACAAGAAGCCTAAACACTTAACTTTTTAACCCCTATCACATTAATATCAACATTAATTATCTAGGTTCTTGGGTTAAAATGCATACTGTAAGCATGAAACCTGGCTTAAGCCTGAAGAATCTCTCTTTCCCTTTATGTAAGAAAAGTGTACTTTCTATAGACATGACAGACTGAGACAAAGATCTTTGAATCATGTAGCCGAATTAAATTGTTATTCCAGTGTAATTCATGGCTGAATATAGGCTAAGCTGGCTTATAGCACAGGTAATCACTGTCAATTGCAATGAATCTTAATTTGTCCAAGTCTATATCCCTCTTACAATTTCCTCTTTAAGTGATGTGCAATGCCAACTAACATGGCTATTCTCTAACTTCAGCCTTATGTCTAATATTATAAACTTTGACCAATCCAAATCTTCTTTAGCCAACCACTCACCTTTGAAATGGATGCTTAAGATGAATAATAGATGTCTCTTTATCCTACACTTCAAAATACTTTAAATGACTACAGTCCAGTCACCTGTTTTTGGTCTTTTAATGTAATCAATCCCACAGTTCTTATTTCTGGCTGATCCATGTCTCCACTTAAAAAAATATTTGCTGTTAGGAGCACTTTCACTGACCGAATGATCTTCATGCTTCTAATAATATCACCTTTACTCTGGGCACTTTAAAAATGAATGTCCTTATATGTATATGAGTCTATTTTTCAAAGTATTAACTGAAGAGCCATTGTTGATAACTATATATGGCTAACCTCCTGCATAATTAATACTGAAACTTTGGGATAAGAGCTGAACATAGTGGGAAAATAGTGTTGAGCTAAATGTACGATTATATTTAAACTTGGAAAGTCACAGTATTTCTAGCATCAGCAACAATCATCTTTTGATCACCCAGAACTTCTTTTGAGAACACAATAACAATTTGCAGATCAGCTTTTGTCAAGATTTCTCCCAGAAATTTTGGTTCCAGCACCTAACTCATCTAATGCAACATTTCACATGGTATATTCAACATGTAAATTAAATAAATAGGATGACAATATGAAGCCTTTTGACACTTTTTTTCCAGTCTTCAACTACTTAGCTATTCCATATTTATTTCCAAAATTTGCTTCTTGTTCTGTATATAGATTCCCCTGGAGGCAAGTAAGGTGACCCCTGTATTATAGCTACTCCAACAACTTGCCACAGTTTCTTATGATCTCCACAGTTCAAGGATTTAGTCAATAACACAGAGGTAAATATTTTTTCTGGAACCTCCTTACTTTCTCTCTTATCCAGCAGCTGTCATTTTGATCTCTGATGCCTCTGTCCCTTCTAAAACCAGTGTAAGCATCTGGTACGTTTTGTCTAATATATTTCTGGAGTCTATTATGGAAATATCGATGTGTAATGTCATTTGTTACATTGCTGTAAAAGAGTATTTGCTCTAATCAGTGAATTAGCTTGGAAGCTAATGGCAATGCGTTAACACAATTAAAGCTTTAAATTTCTTAACTACAACCTTTCATGCTAGAAAACATCAATGAGAATATCTACAGTCACAAAAGATTTATCCCCTCCCCCTTTCTAAATAACATTTTAGTTTAGTTTATTCTCACTTACTATAAAATCATAAAACCAAATACACAACAAAAATAAAAAAAATCATATATCCTGCCTGGGAACATCAACTGTGTAATAAAGTTCTACATGGAAGGACATAAAGAAAAACAATAATAAAAATGTGTTAGCACTTTTGAAAACTATCATAAAACAACATCTATAAAACCCATAAATGAACATTTAAACCCATAAAAAATAATAAAACAAATAGAAATAGAATCATTATTTTAGTCCACAATTATCTCAGCCCTTCAATTTATTCCAGTGGTCAAAAGATTCTTTAAGATGATGAATACATTTTAGTAATATTTATAAAATGAGTAAGTCTGATTTCTTTTAAATTCACCTAACACATACGGATATAATATCTGACTAGTGAAAACCCAATCATTATCAAACATTTCAGTTCTTCCTTCAGCGAATCTGAAAAATAACTTAAAAGCAAGTTTTGAGATTTCAATTTTTTTTCATTTACACAAGATCATATTGGTTGCACAAACCTACTTTCCCAGAAAATAAGAAGAGTATCAGCATTTTGCTTTTAACAAGCAGTGCAGGAATCTCTGAAAGCTGGAAATTATCAAGCTAGGTTTGCCAGAGCCACATAAACAGAGTCAAAAAACTTTAAGATTGCATATTTCTAATATTTCTTTACATGACAAAAAGTAATTTCCAATCTAATGAAGTATCTTCCTGGACCAAATATTCATTCTAAATGAAGAAGTAGCAAAAAAGACAGAAATATTTAGTGGCCAAATTGGTTTTATATGTTCTAGAAATCAGATTCTTCCCTGCAAGGTATCCCAAATCAAGGTGATGCATTTGTGTAAGTCCTGATATTCATATTTTGTCAAAATTAAAAATCTGGATAGACTGTTTTTACTAATGTTTTTCATGGGTATATATATATATATATATATATATATATATATATGTATATACATATATATATATATATATATATATATATATATATATATCCCATAGCTATTTTTGTATTTAAATAGATATTGTTCGGGAGACAATTGTCCTTCACTACTAAATAAGTCAAATATTTTCATATATTTTAAAAAGGTTAAAGAAATGTGTGTAGCAATTTTTCCACTAATTAAGATATTTGGATTATAGCTAATTGGTTGTAAATAAAAACTCATTTTAGCTAACTTTAAATCTTGTCAGTTTTTGAAAGAAAAATTAAGTTTTTGACCATATAAAGCAACCATTTGCATGTGTCTGTATTATACAAAACAAATGAAAAAATAAAAAGACAGATATTTTGATAATGAGAGCTTCTACTATAAACTGATTAATGTAGCAGCCAACGGTTTTATAGAGATAGGATAATTAATAATTTCAAACTACATATGTGAGGTCAGTATTAAATAATAACTATAGAAATCCAGACGTTTTAACCCACCATTCTGTTTAGGTGCACATACTTTAGCACAGCATAATCCATTTTTTAAATACATTTAGGAATATTACAATTTTATTCTAAGCATTTGCAAAAGAAATTGAGTAACTAAGCTGTTGCTCAAATCTGAAAAAAATATATATTTTGGGGAATATATTTTTTTTCTATACTGACTTTTGACAAAAAAAATTGAATTTTGATGCATGTCAGAACAAATACCCTTCCAAGTCCTTAAAATGTTTGTTTTCAAAGACTTTAAATTATTTTCAGAATAGTTTAGCCCCAATACTTCATGGAATTGACTATCTTAATAAGCTCTAAGTTCAGGGTTTTCATGCCTTTATATCGGCTATCAATTTAAAAATCAGAAAAAAAATGATCACTCATAGATTCTTTGGTAAGTACTAGGCTAGCTAACCTTGCAGGCCTAGTCATTTTCCTTTTTGGTGCCTGAATTAACCAATTCCATTTAATGTTAGATTGGCCTTACACATCCCATGGTCAATAGCTATATAAATGAACAATATGTGGAACATGAGGTTTAAATATATGACAAAAATCGTAAGGTCATCTGAAAGCAGACATTTTTAAATACACTTATTATATTTTAGAAAAAATAGTAGAATTATATTGAGGCAAGCAAGCAAACAGAGGGTCCAAATATAAATTAAGCAAATAAATTGATAACGGAAACCTCTATTACCTGTTTTGATAGGACAGGTTTGGGGTTAACAGCATTATCTAAAACTATAACTGAATTATTTGCATACAATATATTTTTAATGAAAGTGGGAGGAAAAGTAAGGACACTGAGAAAGCTAAACAAAATGGAAGAAACCTAATCCAGGTGATGATCTTAGAAATATCCATTATTAAACCAAAATAACTGTCCATGAATTAAACTGATGACAAAACAAAGAGTCTGTTAATTAGTTTATGATCTTAAATTTGCCATTCCTTCAGAAAGCCAGAATGAAATTGGGAACTAAATTTGGTAATACCAAATGCAACATGTGAGTTAAATATATGCTAGTACTTAAATATATAGACTCACAACAGTGTGATTTTTTTTTAATCAGAAATGTCAAGGCATGATTTAGGTATTATGGTAGTTCTATACTGATTAATGTATGGCCCATCAATAGAAAAATATTTATTGGAGGACTTTGGCTTACCTTGCAGAAAGTTGTTTTTTAAAAATTACCAGAATAGCTCTCAGGACCTGATGACTAACTGCTTGACTAATTGATTGATTGACTGATGGCCTTTTAGTTATTGATAATTGAAAGAAATGTCTTACAAACAAATCTTAGCATCAAAAAAGCCTAACATTCCCCCAGTCAGTGGGCAAATGGATTTTTCAAAGGTAGTAATTCACGCTAGCTGCTTCATTCTGGATTGTTTCACCATCCTGGAAAATATCACACATTAAACCAATCAACAAAAAGGAAATATCACTCTAATGAAGAGTTACAGGCCAATCAACCTCACATCTATTTTAGAAAATGTTTCAAAAGATACCTTGTGGATATTTTAGAACAGTATGACAAAAATATATTCATTTTGGACATTAAGCAGCACAGGCAGCTTTGTAAAATGGAGATCAACTCTCAAAAACGTGTGGAATTTTACAATAAATATCTATTACATATATAAGGAATTACATACTTAGATCCTGTTAAGGCTTTTGAATTCCAAATACATTCAGTAATAGTCAAGTCTATGATTAAATGTACCTTTAAGTACCTTTAATCAGGACTTGATTAGCTGCATTAAAGAATGGTTAACTGATAGAAAACCATTAGTTATTATGAAGGGATTATACTCAGATTATCTATCAGTGAAAGAGGTCATCTACCAAGGCTCTATTCTTCTGCTAATGTTATTCAATATATATTTTTTCCACAATACCACATGATACAAGCTGCTGGATCAGTAAATATGCTGATGACTGCGAAACTGGTTTCTCTAATTTTTTGTAAAAAGGATTTCAAGTACATCAATAACTTTTTACTGAAAAAGCTCACCCAGACTCTGCTACAACTTACTGTGAGAGAAAGGTTAGTTTGCTTTTGCTTCCTTGTATTTTGTATTGCTTTATTGCCTTCTTCTTTTTTGTGTGTTGTGATTTGTTTTCTTTACACTGTGTTTTACTTTTATTCTGCATTTAATTGCATATTAAAACTAGGAAAGAGACCACAGCTGTATCACTTGTGAGTCGCATAGAAATTTTTGCTACCCTCCCACCCTGGTGTTGTATTCTTAAACTAAAATGTATTTCTAGTTTTCTACCCATTACTTTAATTTCACCACGTATCTCCTTCCTTCTCCCCTTTCATTGGCTGTTCTGAGTAAGCACAAAAGTATCATTTTGTAAAATCACCCCCTTCGACTAATTAAATTTGTTGGCTATACCACTGTGTTCCATAGAACCAGAATACAAAGTGCCTACTCCCTTTCTATCTTTCTCTTTTTACAATTAGTGGCTCTCCACTTAGACAACTAAATCTTAAATTATCCCCTCTTTTATATCCAACTGCTTAGACTGCTTAGTGCACACTGCAGTGCTTAGGATATTAACCATCTTTTTCCATCTTATCTTTAAAATCTGACAGCTATTGCAAGACCACCAATTATTGGAGAGCCTACATTCTGCCTCTCAGTAGTCATCCTGGGATTAGTGCTTCTGTTTTCTCCTGGTGAGAGAAGAAGCACAGGGACATTATTTCCTGGAGGCTGCTGATCACCAGAAAGCCTAATAACTGCTTCATAGGTGACAGCTCAGAATCTGTACTTATATTCTGATCCTGGTGAGAGAAGAAGCAGAGTGCATTGATTCCTGACTCTGGTTGGGCAGTGAATGTCTGTGCTTGATGTTCCTGATTGGTCTGGTTGCTATTCAAGGCATCTACCAGGAAAAGGCTACAACAATCCTACAGACCTTGCATCATCTGGGACAAGATTGTGGATCGCCGAACAGGCTGTGGCCTGCTCCTCATCTTGAGACTGATGCTAATGTTTTGCTTCTGGTGAGAGAAGAAAAGGAGCACTGTATCCCAGCAGAGCGAAGCTGTAATGAAACCAGCACTAGTAGTAGCCAGGCAGTAGCCATTCACACGACTCCCCCATATTCATCATACTTGACAAGCTAAGTCTTTGTTTTCAGTAAGTACTGTTTCATTTGTTTCTAACTTCAGAATATCTGTCTAAATACTTCATCCTTAAATGTTTAGGGTTTACTTATTAGTTTTTCCCTCAAGTGTTTGGCAGTGCCTAATATAGACACAGACACCTTGAGTGACATTTTTACTGTAAAAGCACGATTGAAATTTCACCAATACTTAGTTGCACATAGGACAACTAGTTTGCAGTGACAAGCACAGTCCCCAAAGATGCAAACTGGATACTCCTGAAGTTGCTTTATATTCTCATTCCAGCTGTCTAATCAATAAAATGGGTTTGTTGTCATGGATATGAACTTTCCCACTATCTCCATTACCAGCTTGGGGGTTATGGGCATCCAAAGGCAATGTAGAAATTGCCTCATGTTTACAGACAACCAGTTAATTCTCAAACAAACTGATATGGTATGTGAGAGACGTACTTACACAATGTCACTGGAGGCAAAGCTTTCACATAAAATTATTCTTAATGTCAATAAAGTTGTTAGTAGCACCCATCACACACAATTCAAAGCAGACATATAGACCCACATATACTGAGGCACTTAAATGTAACCTTTCTAAACCCCAAAGGCCTCCTAGTTGAAGGACACATAACCAATATCTTCAGCACCCCCGAATCCACTTTTTCAAAACAACACAGAAATCAGCCAATAAGTCACATGTCATGGAGCCTCTACTTCTAAGCCATAAGGCAAGCCACAACACAATCCAACATTCTGGCCACTGGAGACTCCATCGTGAGACACATTGATATCCGTCTTACCAGTCTGAGAAAGGAGAAAGTCGCGGTCAGTTCCTTATCAGGGGCTAGGATCTGCACTCAGGTCATTGGACCACAAGTACCAGTATGACTCAGTCATTGTCTATCTGGGTGTAAATGACCTGAGACATACCTCCCTAGAGTAAATGAAGAGAGACATCATAGAGCTCTCAGGATGTGTGTCCCTGGCTGGTATGAGCCTTGCATTGAGCAGCATTTTACCTTCTCCAAGGATGATGCCACAATACAAACAAAAGGTGAATGACTTTAATAACTGGCTTAGTTTCTGATGTCATTCTAAGGGAGTGCAATATTTGTCAGCATGGAAGGAGATCATCAATAGACCATGCTGCTTTGCCAGGGATGGTATGCACCTCTCCACTCCAGACTTTCAAATATTAGCTAAAACATTGTCTTCCCCCATAGTGCCTTTTTTAGGCAATGCCAGACTGAAAGCACTTCTGACATAGCAAATCAAAACCAAGAAAATCTGAAGGTGTTACTGCCCAGTGCTAGGAGTCTAAACAAAAAACTCCACTCCCTAGAAGCTCTCCTCACCCTAGAGAATGCTGACATTTATGCGGTCACTAAAATATGGTTTAAAGCCACAGAAAGCACACGAACAGTGCAAGGTTATAATGCCTTCCACACATTTAGACCAGTTATTACACAGATAGAGACTAAAGATAGAGGTGACTCGATTTACATCAAAAATAAATATACCTCAAGGCTAGTCAAATGGGACAATGCACTCCAACTACTCCATGTTCAAATGACCATAGGCAAAATCCAATACCACTTCCTTGCAAGCAATAGAAAAAAACCCATACCATGTATTTAAACTTATTGGAAACACTCACCATCAAACCCAATACCATATTCATGGGTGACTTTAATTACCCCACTATTAACTGGGAATCCTATATGACACCAAATATACAGGCACTTGTAAACACCAAATCCCTGGATCAGATTGTCAACACACCAACCATACTGCATCTGGTCCTCACTAATATAGGAGAGTGCTGCATACCCTCTAGAGTAATGTCTTCTATGGTAAGGTCAGACCACAAAATTGTCTCCTTTGAAATAAAAATAAAACCTGGTCCCTCAGTTCACCCTGAAATATTCAGGAACTACTCTAAGGCTAACTTCCTGCTATTAAGTGATAAGCTGTTAAAATCTGAATCTCCCATAAACCCTTTGAACACTGCTGCCTATGCAGAACTGTTCACAGAAACCCTATAAAAGCATGCTAATAGCTGCATAGAGGCAGTTGTACCCACCAGGAAGAATTACAGAACTGACTTGAAAAACAAGCCACTCTGGTGAAATCATAAACTCAATAGGCTGTAAAACAGAATGAAGAAGATCATGGCAAAAATTAGGAGGTACAGCACCCAACAGAATAAAAGCATTCTCATCAAACTAAACAAACAACTCAAAGGACAAATAAAGTCTACCAAAGCTATATTTAAGGTAAATTTGGCCTCCCAGTCCAAGGACAACCACAAGACATTATTTTGCTATGTCTGCACCCTCAAAGGCAATACAAAATTGTGTACAGAGCTCATTGTAAATGGAGCTACCTGTACTGAGCCAGACAATATAACAAACCTACTGGCCAATAAATTCAGCTCCAACTTTACCCCCCTCAACCTTCCCTCAGGAAATACCATCAAATATAACTCCCCCTGCTGTCACTACGGAACAAGTCCTTAATGCTCAGTAATATGCCCAGTAATGACTCTTTCTGAAATTCCTATGCAGTTGCATGCATTAGTAACATATCTAAATACAATTGTAAATTATTTTTTATAAGACCCATTGCTCCTACTACTATTGGAACTGTCTGGTTATCTTTCTTCCACACTGTTCTCATTTCTGCCTGCAAATCCTGATATTTTATGACTTTGTGTCTCGCTGTACACAAGACACTGTAGTCACTGTGTGCGGCAATTTCAATGATCAATGCTACTTTTGCCTTCTTTTCATGGACAGCTATATCTGGTTTTCTAGCATCTATATTTTGAACTGTTGGTAATGGATGATCCCATGTGATGTAAACCATCTTTTTCTGTGATGCTTTGTGGCTCATGTTTCCTGTGTTTTTCAGCTACTTCAATACCATAATGTTTGCACAATCCTCAGTGCAACAGTCTTGCCACATTAGTATGCCTTTCAGTATACAGTCCTTCTGTCAGTATGTCACAACCAGCAATGAGGTGTGCAACTCTTTCCAATTCTGTTTTCTAAAATCTACATTTGTCTGTTTCTCCCACATGTTCAATGGACTTTGTAAACCAACGTGAACGTGGCCCATTATCTTGGGCTGCCAATATTAACCTTTCATCTCTTGATTTGAATTTGCCTCTCCTTAACCATTCCTGCATTCAATCTTGATCAACATGAGATTCTTTCAGAAGTTTTCTATACTTGCAACTATATTTATGCATTTTACACATTTCTTGCCTTCTTATCTGGTCCTTCATCTTATATTCTTTCTTTTGTTTTTTGACGCATTCAGTTGCTGCCCGATTTTTATCTACTTTTAGTTTGATTTCCATTCCTGCTTGATGCTAATGTGTTTCTGCCAGATTAAGCAGAGAACTCATCTTAGATTTATTGTCTTCATGTTTCAAAACTTTCACTATGTTTGGGTCTTGTGAGGTCAGCAGATGTGTGCAATCCCACGACTGCAGAGCTATACGTGTAATGAATTTCATGGAGGCCCATACCTCCTTCGGAATGGGGAATATATAATCTTGGTATGCACTGATTTTTATAAGGGCAGCCATGGTGGTGCAGCGGTTAGCGCTGCCGCCTCACAGCAAGAGGCTCTCTGGTTCGATTCTCGGCTGGGGTGCTTTCTGTTCGGAGTCTGCATGTCCTCACTGTGGTCACGTGGGTTTCCTCCCACATCCCAAAGACATGCAGTAGGTGGATTGGACACTCTAAATTGGCCCTAGGTGTGAGTGTGTGCATCTGTGCGCCTTCTGTGGAAAGTTGGGCACCTGGCTGGCAACTCAACACTGTAAAACTCCACTGCCAATGATGAGCAGACAGATGATCCACTGTGGCAACCCCTAACCGGGAAAAGCCGAAAGAAGAAGAAGATTTGGTGAGCATGAAGCATCCTTCTTGTTTTTCTATCTAATCTATCCAACACATTTTGGGGCAAGTCAATCACTCCAAAACTGTAAGATAGCACAGGAAGAGCAAATTGGTTTATAACTTGAATTTTGTTCCTAGATGTCAATGTTGTCTTCTAAAGTATTTTTTACTAAGTCTTATTTGCATTTGTTCATGTTTTATTGTTGATCCTTCATCTATTCCCAAATATTTATACACTCCCTCCTGTTCAAGTTCTTTTAGATCACTTTTCTGTCCCAAACTGATATTTTGTTGGTGCTGCAATTTTTCGGCTTTAAAGGTTGCTTTTGCACATTCAGCAAGACCAAATGACATTCTTATATCATCTGAAAAAGTTTTGACAACTTGCAGATGTGCTTTCAGTTCCACATCTGATGAGCGCATATAAACATTTCTTACTCATGACTAAATCTCCATGCATAGATGTTAATACTTTTAACCAAAAGTTAGGTACTGCATCTGGGCCTGTGGTTTTCCAATTAGAGGCTTTTCTTGACTTTGTTTCAATATCTCTGGCTATTACTTCATTCCGTTTCATATCCTGTACCTTTAAACTTCTTATTCTTTCTTTTACTTCTTCTATCCATTTAGCATCTTTGTTATGTTCCACAGGATCTTCATAAATACTCCTCCAAAATGTATCTATTTCTTCTTTTTTGGCGGTCTTTCAATTCCTTTTACCTTGTTTGCCAATTCTCTATAAAACATTTTTGAATCATTAATGAATTGCTTGTTTTGTACTTTTCCTTTATATTTATCTGTGTATCTTCTAAGTTTTTCCACCTGTGCTGAAATTTTTAGTTTGCTATTTGCGATAGTGCATGATAGATCCTTATCTGTTCTAATACTGCACATTGATTTTATTACGTCCATCTTTCTAAGTATATTTGTTGATCTGTTCCTTCTTCTATATTCTTCTAACAGCAACACTTCTTATCTTATTTGCTTTAAAGTTTTCCCTATTTGATACTTCCATGATGGCATTCAATTTCTCCCCTTCTTTCCCTCACTACCCTGTGTTCTAGTGGTAGAGCTTTATCAGTTATTAATTTAGCTGCAAAGTAATATATCCTGTTTACTTCTGTTATATTGCATGGATCTATATGACCAGTCCTAATTACTGTGTTCATTTGTTTCATCAAACGTCTGACTTTTTGGGTTTCATTGACCTTCTACAGTCTATTTCTTTCATTAATCTTAATATGTCTATCTATCTCTACTAAATCAAGCAACTCTTCTCTTAGCTCATTTTCTTCTGAACTGAGGGCACATTTTTTTCTATTCCATTTCCTGCAGGCATTCTATAGAAAGTTCTATAGCATCTTCCTGTGGCACATTCTCTACAAATTTGATCCTGTGCCATCTGTTGCTCTGTCATATGGGAACTCACTGGACTATCACTCAACAGTGACTTTATCAGAGTTTGCACAGTTTCCTGTTCCTTCCGTTGCTGTCCAGATTCAAGTGAACATTTATACTGGTTACCTGTGGAAGGATCCAAAATATCTTCATATGGCACCTGACCAATTGCTTCCCATTCCACTGGTTTCCCCTTAATTTGTATGTGCATTGCTCTTTCCTGTTGTGGTGTTTTCTGAATTAGATTTTCTACACTGAATCCTTCACTTTGCGGGTACCCCATAACCTCAGTTTCTATTTCTTTAACTTCTCCATTACTGATCTCCTTTTCTACTTTCCCTCTTTGTCTTCTTATTTTTTGTATTGTAAAGATTTCCATGTCTAGATTACTTTGTCTGTATTTCTCTTCAAATATCTTTGGTGCTGCTCTTTTTGTATTGATTAGTTTTGTTTTCTTCTTTGCATAGATATTACACCATATTAAATCACTTTTTCTTTCCCACGTCCATATTTCTTTTCAGATGTCTCCTGATCTTCCTGTTTCTCCTTACTTTGGGGACTCGTTCCATCATGCTGTGATGTAGTCTGTTAGACCTTCTACACCAAATCCTTCACTTCGCAGGTACTCCATAATTTCAACTTCTATTTTTTTAACTTCTACTTTACTAATTTTTTTTTCTAAATTTGCACGTTGTGATATTATTTTTTTATTGTGAAATTTTCCATATCTGGATGCCTTTGCCTGTATTTCTCTTTGAATATCTTTGGGGCTGCCTTCTTTATATTGATTAATTTGGCTTTTGCCTTTGCATAAATATTGCACAATATCAAATCTCTCTTTCCCATGTCCAGATTTCTTTTTTATACTTCTCAAAAATCTCTAGGTTTTGTTGTTTATATGTTCGCATTTCCTCAGTTGCTTTTTTCCAAGCAGATTAAAGTGTATTGGTCTATATACTGTTTTTCACAAATCTGTTGTATTAATGAAGACACATTTTTATTTGAAGCTTCTGACAGTTTTTCTTGTGGAAGTATTTTTCTTTTCTCTAATTTCTCTCTTAATCTTTTTGTATAACTTCTGTCTGGACATTCTGGGCTTTTTACATAATAGTAACAATACATAACTTCTTTCTTATCTTCAGTAGTCCACTCTATCATCTTTATGACTCTTCTTTGGCCTATCAGTTTTTGTGATTTTTGTGGACTGCTTCTTCCTACTACAATGGGGGGGGGGCATCCTCCACCCCATTATAGGAACGTTTCTATTTTTTGAGGATTTTACATTGTCATTTTTTGCAGTCCTGGCACCATTGCACCTACCAGGATTGGGCACTTTTTTATTTTTTATTTATTTGACATTTGTTGACTGGGTTGGTCCATCTGGGCTGAGGTCCTTTTTCAGTGGAGACCCTGGGAGAAAAGCACTAGAGTTACAAAATATATACAAGCTCCAAGAAAAAAACATTTGCTGGTACCCAAGAAAAATACATAACAAGTAAAGCGCTGTAAAGCGAGTATACAATGATAATACTGATTACAAATTATATACAATGTTGGCTAGCTATGTATATTCAGGTAGGTAGTCCAGGAGAAAATGAGTTTAAAGTAAAGAGAGAGGAAGCTACTAAGGAGTGATTGGGTAGCAGTGAAGGAGAGATAAGAGTGCAATGGTAGTTGACCATTCTACTGGTGAGGAGATTGATATAGTAAAGGACAGTTAGGGGTAGGAGTAGGGAAAGGGTTTAGTGGGGAAGAAGGGAGGGGGAGTTTGGAAGGAGGTAATGTGAGGTACTACTAGGAGAAAAAGAAGTGAGAGATTGGGTTGGACAGGTGGGTTAGTTGGGGGGCTGACAACAGAGGAGAATTTTATTTAAGCTAAGGTGATTTCTCACAGTCTTTTTGAATAGAAAAATGTATCCTGGTCCTTGTGCACCTAGCTATCTTTTTTAATTTTTGACCTACTTCTATCCATGATATATGCTATATAACTCTATATATCAGTGTTGTCTTGGTGAGATTTTGTGAAAAACAGGGTCCAACCCATGAAGGTGCTCACCAAGACTTGAGCATGAATTCAATTTCAGCAATATTACTCTACTTTGCTTGCTGATTTATCTCTGTATTTGGACCCAGTGGGACCCAAAACATGGTGAACTATGCCTGGGCAGGGCGAAGCCAGAGGAAACTCTGGTGGAGGTCCATAGTACTCCTGATGTGCAAATTGGTCATCCGACCTGGGTATAGGGTGAAAGACTAATCAAACCATCTAGTATCTGGTTCCCTCCAAAGTTTCCCTTGGGATAGCTGTCGCTTGGCGGATGTAGTTTTATCTGGTAAAGCGAATTATTATAGGTCTTGCAGATGAAACTATCTCAACCTATTCTCAAACTTTAAATGGGTAAGATGCCTGACTCACTGGCTTGGAGCTGGGCAGGGAATGCGAGCACCCAGTGGGCCACTTTTGGTAAACAGAACTGGCGCTGCAGGATGAAGCAAACTCCGGGTTAAGGCTCCTGATGGCAATGCTCATCAGACCCCAGAAAAGGTGTTGGTTGATACAGACAGAAGGACAGTGGCCAAACTCCAGGTTAAGGCTCCTGATACCAATGCTCATCAGACTCCAGAAAAGGTGTTGGTTGATACAGACAGAAGGACAGTAGCCACGGAAGTCGAAATCCATTAAGGAGTGTCTAACAACTCACCAGCCAAATCAACTAGCCCTTAAAATGGATGTCACTGGAGTGTCGGGCCCATATCCAGCCGTCTTTGGCACTGGGAGCCAAGGGAGCTACACCTCGACAAGTAGGAGGGCTGCAGCGATGGCACTGAAGCCCAGGCAAAGGCCTGGGTAGAGCCGCCACGGTGCAGATCTTGGTGTTAGTAGCAAATATTTAAATGAGAGCTTTGAAGGCCGAAGTAGAAAAAGGTTCCATGTAAACAGCAGTTGAACATGGGTCAGTCGGTGATGAGAGATAGGCGAGCACGGTTCCAAAGGGATGGGTGATGGCCTCCATTGCCCTCGGCTGATCGAAAGGGAGTCAGGTTCAGATCCCTGAATCTGGAGGAGCAGAGATGGGCACCTCGCGGAGTCCAGTGTGGTGACACAAATGATCCTGGAAAAGCTGGCAGGGACCCCTGGGAGAGTTCTCTTTTCTTTGTAAAGAGCAAGGAGCCCTGGAATGCGTTCACTGTGAGAGAGGGGCCCACACCCTGGAAAGTGTCAAGGTTCCTGCGGAATCAGGTGAGCTCTCTCTGGCCCTTGAAAATCCAGGGGAAAGGGTGTAAGTCTCGCACCAGGCTGTAGCCATATCCACAGCAGGTCTCCAAGGTAAACAGCCTCTGGCATGTTAGAACAATGTAGGTAAGGGAAGTCAGCAAGTCAGATCCATACCTTTGGGATTAGTATTAGCTCTAAGGGCTGGGTCAGTCGGGCTCAGGCATGAAGTGGGGCTGGGTGCATGCCATGTCTGGATGAGGCACTGCCCTCTCACCACCCCCCAGGGGGGCTGGGGGATGGCAATGGCAACTCTGGATGCATGCCAAGCCCTTCCTGTAGATTACCCCAACTGTGGCGGGTGCCGGTCTTGAATGGTGTCCCACATCATCCAGCAGCTAGCAGCTGACTTAGAACTGATGCAGATCAGGGGAATCCAACTTTTTAATTAAAACAAAGCATTGTGAAGGCCCAGGATGGGTGATGAAGTGATGAGATTTCTGCCCAGTGCTCTGAATGTCAAAGTGAAGAAATTCAGTGAAGCGCAGTAAACGGCATTAGTAACTATGACTCTCTTAAAGTAGCCAAATGCCTCGTCACTTAATTATTCATGCTCATGAATGGATGAATGAGATTCCCATTTTCCCTACCTACTATATGGTGAAACCACAGCCAAGGGAATGGGCTTGGCAGAACCAGCAGAGAAAGAAGACCCTGTTGAGCTTGACTCTAGTCTTGCACTGTGAAGAGACATGAGAGATGTAAAATAAGTGGGAGGCCTCGATTGCCGGTGAAATACCACTACTCATCATTTTTTCACTTACCCAGTGAGGTGGGGGGGTGAGCCCCACTGGGGCTCTTGCTTCTGGCTCCAAGTGCCCAGACAAGACCCCTTCTGGGGACAGAGTCAGGTGGGCAGTTTGACTGGACTGGGTATCCTTAATGCTCTCTCTAAGGCCAAGAACATTGCATCAAAGGGCTCACACAATATCACAGGATGCCTTCTAAAAAGCATGAAACAGGCCATCTGGAATTGCAGTTTAACTGTAGCCTCCAAACAGGCTTCATGCCTCATGAATGGAGAACAGCTCAGTTAGCCCTCTGCATAAAGGTGGGCCATCTACAGGTGCAGGAAACTACAGACCCATAAGTCTCACTAGTCTTATATGCAAAGCCATGGAAAGAATTATCATGGAAATGGTCAATAATGATATAGTAAACCTCCAGACACTGGACCCAACCTAGTTTGGTTTCCTCAAGGGCAGGTCATGCCTACTTAACCTGGTGGACTTCTTTGAGAAGGTCAACAAAGCAATGGATGAGGACAAAATGGTTCACACTGCCTACCTTGACCTGGTCAAAGCATTTGACACAATACCCCACTCAGGCATTGTTGACAAACTCAAGAGGTTAGGTACAAACCCGTATAGCACCTGCTGGATAGCCAACTGACTCACAGACAGGACTCAGGAAGTTAAAATTGGGGAGTCCACTTTTGCAAAGATACCAGTCACGGGTGGAATCCCTTAGGGATCAGCCCTTGGACCACTCCTTTTTGGCATTTATTTCTCTGAAGGCAAGGCCAATGTCAGTGGTCTCTGGCTGACTAAATTTCCAGATGATTGCAAATTAGGAGCTGTTATTGAATCCCACACTGACACAAATGTTCTTCAGGAAGTGCTGACACAGAACAACAACTGGTGTCAGAGCCATGGACTAAAACTAAATGCCAAGAAATGCATAATAGTATCCTTCAGGAAGTCATCCATCCCTGGTAACTATCATATTGACAGCACACCCCCTTAGACTTGACCCAGTAGTCAGGGACTTGGGGACACACATAGACAGTAATCTAGTATTTGACTATCATGTGTCTATAGTACTGGGAAAATCATTCTATGTTGCGCAACTTATAAACAAAGGTATGGCATCTAGGTCCGAGGAAGTCATTGTTCCACTGTATTCAGCATTCATCAGACCTATCATTGAGTACAATGCCCCATTTGTTATGTACCTAACCAGGCATATCCAACAAATGGAACATCCACAGAGGTTCTTCTCTAAAAAAAATACAGGGTGAAAGTAAAATGGCCTATGCAGACTGCCTCAAGGCCCTAACCCTGTATTCTGTTTCCTACAGGCTGTTGAGGGGAGATCTATGCCTGGCATACAGGACATTGTCAGACCCCACTCTGATTGACCTCCTGCATAATCAGCAAAACAAACAGCACCAGAATTACCCATTCCAAAAACTTAAACCTTGCCTGTGATATAAATAGGACCTGCTGGACATACACATATGTATCCCAGAGACTACCCTATCTCTAGAACAGGCACCCCATCCATGTAAAGCAGAGTTCCTCACTAACCCAAATGAAATGTAACTTGGACAACTGGATGGGGAACTGGAAACTCATCCTTGGCTTGGCACCTATGTCTCTAATGAACACAGGCAACCTGTAAATGGTTTGTCTCCCTGGACCCTGCTTGTAAATGTTTCATCTCCCAAGCCCCTGCTTACCAGAACTTGTCAGAGATTTTGGGATGCATGGCTAGGCTAAAAAAGGCCATTGTGGTCATTAGCCTAGTAAACAACTATGACCCTGTGAACCTATAAGCTTGCAATTAGTGAGTGGGCAAAAATAAATGTTCTATGGTTTAGTATAGATTAATGCAATACATTAACTGTACATACAATTTTAATGTATATACATATATGATTCACAGTGTAAAATGGCACAATATTTTCATTTTTGTATGAAAATTGAATATCTTTTTGTAGTTTGTATGTGCAAAAACTGCACAGCTTTTCTCCCTGTACAATGTAAAACTCCCAATATCTTACAAAATACATAATACATTACATATACTTATATAAATTATCTCTAATAACTGTGGAGATTTTCTCCCTGAGCCTACACTGAGAATGGGATCAACCCCAGTAAGACTTTCCTGGTAAACAAAGATAGACAGATAGATAGATAGAATATAGATAGATAAGATAGATAGATAGACAGAATGTATTTTGGTAAATCCAGTATTAAGAAACCAGTTATTTTGCAGTCACATACACTAGCTGAAGTATATCACAATAAAGATCTATATATCCTACTGTCATCTAATTTCTCATTTAGTAAACATGCATAAGTAATATGTGATAAAGCTATGAACAAACAAGGTATGTGCTAAAAACAAATCTCACTAGTACGGATGAAAATTACCTGGTTGATTTATATAAAACCTATTTTTCACCAACTCTAGACTATAGATAGGTTCATAGGTGTATACTAGGCTAACGACCACTAGGTCCTTTAAAAGCCTAGCCATACTACTCAAATGTGGCTCACAAAATTGATTTATATTTGATTTATAGGGGGTGATTTACCGACTGCCTCTGTCCATCAGAAACAATGGAGCCAGACCAGGGGTGAATTTCCAGATTATCCATCCACTGGTCCAAGTCGCACTTAAATAGAGATAGGGAGAAACTCTGCTTCACATGGATGTGGAGCCTGTTTCAGAGAAGTGAAATTCTCTGAGAAGCATATCTGTCGCTCAAACATGTAATATTTATGTTTTAAGCAATATGTAGGTCTTTACTCTAGTAGTTCTTATGCTGTTTATTTTGCAGATGTGCAAAAGATTCAACAAAATAATGTCCAGGAATGCCTTGTACGCCAGACAATGATCACTTCTCGGAAGACTGTATGATACCAAGTAAAGAGGTGGGGCTTTGAGACGATCAGAGCAGGTCATTGTGTTTACTCCCTGTATTCTTTTTGTAAGGAACCTTTGTGAATGTTCCAGGTTGTTGCATGTGTCTGGTCAGGTACATACCAAAGGGGGCATTATACTCTATTGTGGGCCTGATGAGAACTGAGAACAGTGTTATGATGACCTCTCAAGACCTAGATACCATGCAGTTGTTTATAAGCTGAGCAACACAGAAGGATGTTCTTACTACCCTGGACACATATTGGTTGAAGGCTATGTTACTATCTACATTAGTTTCCATATTCCTGACTAGTGAACTTTTAAGGGTGTTTTATTGATAATGTAGTTACCCGGGGTAGCAGACTTTCCAAAAGGAACTATAATGAATTTTTTGGTATTGAGTTTTAAGCCATGGCTTTGGCACCAAGTGCTTGTCTGTAGGAGACATTCCTGAAAAGAGCTCTCATCTTGGGGAGATTCAATGACTGCTCCTGGCTTGCAATCATCTGCAAACTTGGTTAGTCAGAGGCCTTTGACATAAGCTTTGACATCCGAGAAGTAGATACCAAAGAAGAGTGGGCTTAGCACAGAGTCCTAGGGGACTTCACTGGTGACTGGCCTCTTTCTGGAGGTGGCCTCACCAATTCTAACTTCCTGGGTCCTATCAGTGAGCCAGCTATCTATCCAGCATGCTACAGACGAGTTTATACCTAGTTCTGTAAGTTTGTTGACAACACTCAGGTGGGTTATTATATCAAATGCCTTAGCCAGATCAAGGTAGGCAGTATGCACAGTTTTCCACTCATTCATTGCTTTAGTGACCTTTTCAAAGAACTCCACCATAATCAACAACAAGCATAACCTTCCTTTGACAAAGCCAAACTGGAATGGATCCAGTGTCTGGAGGTCTCCTATGTTCTTTTTGATTATTTCCATAAGAAATCTTTCCTTGGCTTTGTAAATAAGACTAGTCAGACTAATGGGTCTGTAGTTTCCCAGATCTATTGAAGGTCCTCCCGTATGAAGGGGAGGATAGTCACCATCCTCCAATCACATGGCACAAAGCCTGTTTTAAGACAATAGTTAAATAATGACTCCAGGGATCCTGATAATTCTTATTTTAGACTATTCAGGAATCATCCTGGGGCATTATCAGGGCCCATTGAGGATGTATTTATGGCTTTATTGCGTGCAGCCAATACATGCTCCTTAGTTATAGTTGGAGGGGTTGTGTTTGAGGGTATTACTGGGGAGACGGTTGGGGTGGGGTAAAGTTAGAAATTCATGTGTCTGTTAACAGGTTCACTACATTGCCAGGCTCGATGAATGTTGCAGCATTAACTACCAGTTCTGTACATGGCTGTGTGCTGCCTTTGAGGTTTCTGACATAGATATAGAAGGCCGTTATCTTTCACTGGGGAGGATATCTTAACCTCAAAGCTTTGCTTGACCTAATTGGCTCTCTTAGTTGCCTATTTTTTTTTAATGAGAGAGTTTGTATCTTTATGGAAATTACTCTTCCTGATTTTTGCCATAATTTTCTCCCTTTTGGTGCATATGTTTAATTTAGGATGCCACCAGGGTATTTTGTTTCTGGGGCTAGTTCTGGGGTTACTTCTGGTAGGTACAGCAGCCTCTATGCAGCCATTGAGATGGTTGTACAAAGTTTCTGAGAGAAATTCAGCATAGGCTGGTGTGTTCTTTGGGTTTGGAGGGGCACTGAATTTTGACAAGCCATCACTTAATAACCGGTAGTAGTTGCTCTCTGTTACTGGCTTTCATGGGATTACGGAGTTGATTATGATTTCAAAGGAGACAGCTTTATGGCAGGACCTTACTAGTGAGGATGAGACATGGGGGTGGGTGGGGGATGCAGCATTCTCTCATATTTCTGAGCACAAGGTCTAGTATGATGGACCCTCTAGTGGGTGCATTCACTATTTGGTCAAGGTTATTCATATTTACGAAATCCATGAATCTCTGTGCCTGTAGATTTGAGTCCGTGTAGAATTCCCAATCTATAGAGGTGTAATTAGTCTGTCATGAGTAGGGTGTTAGGTTGGGTGATAAGTGTGTCCATTAGGTCCAAGTATGCATTGTGAGCTTCTTGGTACATGGAGGGTGACCTATAACTGGCTAGGATATGGTACAGGTTCTTTCTATGGTGATGTGCACATGGAGGTACTCCAGCATGTCATCCTGTTTACCACCAGAGAGGTATGCTTGTTATTGATGTATATTGAGACATCTTCACCTTTAGCTCTTGTCTGTGCGACTACTGGTCTAAAAGTGTGGAAGGCACTGAAACCTTAAAATGCCAGGGTACTCTCTGCCACTTTAAACCATGTCTCATTAGCTGCACAGATATCTATATTCTCAAGTGTGAGGAGGGCTTGCAGGGAGTGTAGTTTTTTTTTTTTTTATTTAGGCTCCTGGCATGGAGTAGTAACACCTTGAGGTTCCATTGAGTTGACTTTGCTATGTCAGTAGGTTTGTCAATTTGGCATTCCTAAAAAAGGCACTATGGGAGGGACAAAGTCTTAGCTATATTCAAAAGGAAAGAGGGGAAATATACAGACTATCCTTGGCAAAACAATGTGGTCTGTTGGCAACATCCTCACAAGTTGGCAAATATTGGATCCCCTTAGAGAGACACCAGATAGGCAGCCAGTTGTTGAAATCATTCAGTTTTGCTCATATTGTTACATCATCCTCAATGATGGTAATATGCTGTTCCATACTTGGCATATACCAGCCTAAGACATATAGTCTGAAAGCACCATAATGTTTCTCTCTTTAGATAGTCCAGAGAGGTACATCTCAGGTCATTTACACCTACATGGAATACAATGGAATCATACTGATACCTGTAATGTAATGACTTGAGTGTGTGCATGATTTGGTGGATCCGGGCTCCAGATAAGCAGCTAACAGTTATCTTCTCCTTGGTCAAGTCTGGTTAGAGGGGCATCAGTATATCTTATAATGAAGTCTCCTGTGATGACAGTCCTGGGAATTTTTTTTTTGCTTGCCTTAGGGGCTTAGTGCTGGAGGTTTCACTGAGATTGACAGTACGGGTGGTGCTAGATATTTTTTTTTGTCTGAGTACCTTTGTGCTTGTTGAGGCATAGCTTTGACAGTGAATGGTCTAGGTGATGTTTGTTATTTAGATACATTGTTTTTAAGTGCCTCAGCATGCGTTAGTCTATCTGTGCGTTAAGTGCTATGTGAGATGGGTGTTGTGTGTATGGTTTCAACAACCTGATGTGGGCTTGTATGCGAGAGTTTAGTCTCCAGTGTCATTGTGCAATTGCACCTCTCGCATAATGTGTTTGACCCTTTAAGGATTAAGTGGTTGTCAGTAAACATAAGACAATTGCTATATTGTCTCAAGATGCCCATATCCACCAATCTACAGAGAAATTAGGAAACTGCATATCCATATGGTCTAGTCCTTTGATTGATGAGCTACAAGGGGGTGATGTATTGGGGTTAGAAGGCTATTAAGGGTACTCTACTGGAGCAGATTACGCTAAATAGTATTAAATTCTACAACTTTAATGTTTGCACAATACTGAATTCTACTAAATCTGTAGGTATTGCCACTCAAGGCCCATCTAGCTGTTCGAAGCTTGTTAGCACACAAGGTACATGCACTATATTGTTGCTTCACTGGCTACAAATTTATGGATCGTACTACAGAGAAAATTTGCTTTCAAGATGTTTGCTACTGTACAGGGCACTGCTAACCCATCCAAACATGCAAAATTTATAGCAGCACAGAAAAAACAGAAAACTAAATAATGAGCTCTGTGACCAATAAAATGACTACACTGTGAGTCCTTTTATATATTTCCCAGCACTTGTAGACCAGCCAAATACCTCCTGCCACAAGAAGAATAAACCCAGTCTTCTTGATGTAAAAACACAGTAGGAGACCCACAAGTGCAATGCTAACACAAACCATTTAAATATATAGCTGGAAAGCCGTTGTTGAAGGTAATTTCAAGACGGTAAGTGAGAGGAAGAGCATTTTTTTAACATAAAATCCAGTGAAATGCACATATAAAAGCAGGAAACAAACATGATGGCTGAAAATAACAAGTGCAAGTTAGCAAAGCACTTAACTTTCCCTGAATGGTACTGGATACAAGTAAAACACTTTTGGAATGCAGGCTAAGACTACAAGCTTTGCTGATCTCCAGGAAAATGCACAGGAGATGGTATGTAGTAAAGGAGATTTTCTCAAAAACAATAATGGTTTTCTGGGCTGACAAGCAGTATAAAATATTTTTTTGTATTTAACACTTTCGGACAACTAAGAAGGCTTGACATGGTCTAAACAAAATTCACAAAGAAAACATGGTCTTTAAGGGAACTTTACACAGAAAGATGTAAAACCCTTAAGCTGTATACCATAGAGTACAGATACATAATAGGGAAATTACAGTTTTGTTTATAAGTACTTAAAACTTAATGCTAAAGCTCATTTCTAACTTAGAACAGATACACTGTGGAACAGATTACCTATCACATTGAGAGGGTCTGAAACCCTGGCTATTTTTAAAAATAACATACATTCATGGGTTGCTGACGGAGCATACGATCTAAGTCTGAAGGAGTCAGTGTTCCTAGATGGTCTTAAGTGTTAAATGCTGTAAGAAACTTATGAACTTATTTGAAATTAACCCCTTATTATCATGTAGTTCTGGAAAAAATTACAAAAGTAGATAAAATGTTCTCAGATTTAGCAAATATAGTATTATCTGTATATATTTTAGAAAGAGAGCCAAAATATTTCAGTGGCAAGAAATTTCATATCCACCTTAGCTTTTCATTAAATAAAATACTAATTTTCATGTAAGCTTAAACTAATTATTTTTATCTAACAGAATGATGTCCTTTTTGCTGTCTCTTTTGCAAAACTTAAGTTATGTTCACATCTTCTAACTTTCATTATTTGATTCTCTTTCATAAAGGATAGCTGGCGAATCAAACATGCCTTGGCAGCTTCCCTGAAGGGATGCTATCTCTGAAAGACTTTCTGAAGTCACCATAAGTATCGGCTAATAATTTTCAGACATTACTTTTCAGAGTCGGCACTGAAGCACTGTCTGTCTGGTTAAATGACTTGTCCTGAGTCACACAATTAGGCAGTTGAGGCAGAGGGAATAAAAGCCTGGGTCACAAGAAGCAGGTCATTAACAGCTCCTTAGTCCTGTGCACCAATTGCCAGACACGATTATAAACTCTTAGAATAAGCAAAGTATTTCAATTTAGCTGACAGTTAAGTTTATATTTCTTAAGGTTTAACAGGAGGTTTACAGACAGATGATTTGAAAAATACTATGTGTCAGTGCTTATACCACCGGCTTATTCAGTAACATTTTGTGAAATCAGAAACTACTCCATCTGAGACCAAGAAGTATGCGTATTAGGAAATAAAGTAAAATATTTTGATGTGAGTTCAAATGACGAAGTTTACAAGATGAAAATGTTCAGTCATCTCCAGCAATGTTTGATTTGCAATGTTTTTTGTATAACCTGCTATATTTTTCTAATACATACATTTGTTTAAAACAATATTCTAGTCGCCCATTGGTATAAAGCAGCAGATAGGACCCTGTTTTAAAAGACTGAGGATAAGAACAAAAAATCAGTTTGTCGAGGGTGCTAACAAACCTGGAAAATATGGCTTTTTGAGCTGACAGAATGAAGTGAATAAAAAAAATTATTAAAATTGTATTTCTGGAGAGAAATGTGAGAAAAAAACAGCTATGGGGGAAATGGAAAAACTGAGAAAAAAAAATTGCAAGCTTGTAGTTACGAATCCAAACTGAGTAATAAAAAATCCGTTTTATTAGCAAACGCTTTCGGAGAAACCAATGCCCATCCTTCCTCAGACAAAAATGGCAACATTTCTTGCTATCCTTATATAGGGTAGCAATCAAACAATTACTGTATGCTTAATTGACCAATTATGACAAAATTATTGTAAAATGTCCTCAAACAAACTAATTCTGTCCGTTATTAAAAATACAAACGCCAAGTATAATTTCATTCATTTCATTCAACACCCCACCAACTTGTATTACAAGAGTAACCACATTTAAATTATACTAAAATAACTTTATACATAAAAATAGGTAAATAAATAAAATTAAATTAAATCGAATAACAGGGCTGAAAAACCTTAATTTCACCTTTTCATTGAATAATATCTTAAAAAGCAAGTGATAGAAACATGATCATTCAAGCCCGGATATATATAGGCAGCTGTACGAATTTGCCAAATGAGTTCATCCATTTCTAATTTAATTTGCCATGGACCACCTCGAATCCCAACATTTATTTTTGTAAGGATAGTAAATTTAAAAAAAGAAATGCAACATTAGGGTTATGAAGCCTGACAAGGGGGGTGGCCTTGTTTTTATGAATTATTTCCTTTATGTTGAAAAAATGTTGTCATTATTAGATTCTGTTTGCTACGAGGTAGTAAGTAATAACGAGGTCAATATAGCTTATGCCAGAATTAGAGGAACCATAGAAGACTTATTTTTGGAAAGGGTTATTGATATGGAGTTGTATCAATATTTGAACATGGTAGCGCCTAGGTTACCAGTCTTATTTGGTATCCCCAAAATCCACAAATCTCTGTCTAACCCCCCTTTTCGGCCAATTGTTGATGGTCGTGACTCCATAAACCTTTGCATGTGCAAAATTTATTGACAGCATTTTGAGACCATTAATTAGTAAGGAGTCCCAGATTTGTAAAGACTCTTGGAGTTTTCTCCAGAACATCAATAAAATCCCCTTTGATATTAATTTTTGGTTTTTAACCATTGATATTAAAGATTTATATACTGTGATACCACAGGACTTAGGGATTAAGTGGGTCCGTGAGTTCATGTATGATAGGAGGATAGATGACACCACCATTTACCTGGTTGAGACCATTTTAGAAGTTGTTTTAAATAACAACTTCATGTTGTTTGACGGAAAAATTTTCTTGCAGAAATCTGGGGTGGCAATGGGATCGCCCTGTGGCGGTAGTTTCGCCAACTGTGTTTTGGCCTATTGGGAAAGGAGATTTTTGTTCATTAATGAACATTTTGTTAAGAACGTCGCCTGGTACACTAGGTACCAGGACGAAATGTTCTTAATTTGGAAGTCATCTCCCACTGAAGTTCCAACATTTTTGGAAAGCATTTCCAGATCAACTGATTTTCTGGAATTTACATATGAGTTACAGGAAACAAGTATTAGTTATTTAGATAGTCTTCTAATTAAGGACACTGTTAACATGAGATATAAGAGTGTCATCTATAGAAAGCCTACATATTCCAATGCTTTCCTTCATTTCACCAGCTGCCACCCTAGCCATCAAAAGAAAGCAGTAGTCAAAGGGCAGATGGTTAGGGCAGCAAGGATGGTTTCTGACTTGAATGATTTCATGACGGAATGTGAACATCTATGTGAAATGTTTATTAACAGGGGATATCCATCTTTTTTGGTTTTGGACATCAAGAAAGAAGTGATGCAAAAGAGAAATGCTGGTGTGTATACACCGATTTTGTCAGGCGACGACGTTTTTTTGGATGACAACCACACTTGTGACATTTCCACACACGACACAAGTATATCTAACAGTTGTCATGGCACCAGCTTTTTGTGCACCTTTAGTGTAGATCATTTAGAGATACGGAGACTGCTTAGAAAAAATTGGGCTTTATTGACGGAGGATATCTATTTAAGTAGTAAATTGGGTAATGGTCCAAAAATCATATTTAGGAGAGGCTACAATTTGAAATTTTTGCTTGAGGGAAAATTTCAAGGTTGTATGAACAACAATAACCTTTCCTTTGGAATTTCAAAGTGTGGTGCATGTAAACAATGCAAGTTCATATGCACTGACTCTTTGGTTAAGATTAGGAATCAAATGTTCAAAGTAAGAGGGAAATTTAATTGTGAAACCAATAGCGTGGTTTACGTGGCTTTGTGTCAGAAATGCGCTGCTTTTTATATAGGTAAAACCGAAAGGAAGTTAAAGCAGCGCATTTATGAACACATATATGCAATTAATAAGCATGATTCTAACAATGCTCTTGCAAGACATACAATTGATTTCCCTGATCATTTTTTTAAATTTACTATCCTTACAAAAATAAATGTTGGGATTTGAGGTGGTCCATGGCAAATTAAATTAGAAATGGATGAACTCATTTGGCAAATTCGTACAGCTGCCTATATATATCCGGGCTTGAATGATCATGTTTCTATCACTTGCTTTTTAAGATATTATTCAATGAAAAGGTGAAATTAAGGTTTTTCAGCCCTATTATTCGATTTAATTTAATTTAATTTTATTTATTTACCTATTTTTATGTATAAAGTTATTTTAGTATAATATAAATGTGGTTACTCTTGTAATACAAGTTGGTGGGGTGTTGAATGAAATTAATGAAATTATACTTGGCGTTTGTATTTTTAATAACGGACAGAATTAGTTTGTTTGAGGACATTTTACAATAACTTTGTCATAATTGGTCGATTAAGCATACAGTAATTGTTTGATTGCTACCCTATATAAGGATAGCAAGAAATGTTGCCATTTTTGTCTGAGGAAGGAGGGGCATTGGTTTCTCCGAAAGCGTTTGCTAATAAAACGGATTTTTTATTACTCAGTTTGGATTCGTAACTACAAGCTTGCAATTTTGTTTTCTCAGTTTGTTTAGTCCTTGCTCGTGGTATTGGGAAATGGAAAAACTAACAGAACAGATGGATCATTTAAGGAAGCTATACAGGATGACCGGCTCTGCGTCCTATTTGAAAAGTTTGTGTGCATAGCCAAGGATATTGCCAAGATGAAGGGCACAATATAGCAGCAAAACGGAGAGATGAAAGTGATGACAGTACGCCATGAATGTGAAAGAGGAGAAAGTGATGATCCTGGGGAACTGATGGTGGAACTGAGAACGGAGGTACAGTAGCTGCATAAAGATCAAGCATGTGAATCCTCAGTATTCCAGAAGGGGCCTGAAAAGAAGAATTGACAACACTGCTAAACAATTTCTTTAATAAGAGACTACAGATTGGGAATGGAAAAGAAGTAAAAATGGAGAGGAGACAATGAGTGGGAATAAGAAAAGAAAATCCATCCACCACCCTCCTCCCCCAGAGACACACATGTCATTCTGTTTGTAGTTGTATAGACAAAAAGATGAGATTATGCAGCAGGTAAGTTAACTTTGGAACATCCCATATCAAGGGATGTCCAGTCACATAATGGAGGATTTTTCAGATAAGCAGAACAGAAAAAGGAATGGGAAACCAAAAAGGATGGAGCAACTGAAAGCAATGAGCTACTGAGATACAGTCATGGCAAAATGGAGGGAAGAAAGGATCCTGCTAAGAAATGCAAAATATTTAGAGAGGTTTTCAAAATACATATAAGAACAGAGCACTAAAAAGGCAAGAAATATAACCTAAGAAACAGTTAAACAAAGTTGGAATGGAAGGCTAACAGATGTAGATAGAGAAAGAAGGACAAAACAGACAATAACAAAATGTAGGACTTAGATTCTCTGCAGGTAGAAAGCCAAGAGAAGAAGAGCAGATTAAAAGAAACAAAATAAATGGAAGATTGACAGTAGAGTAGCAGAAGGGGAAGAGAGCCATGCAGCCAAACAGTCAAGGAAGTATGAGCCTTAGAAAGGAGCCTCAGGCTGAGAGGTTGAACCTTGTAAGGAGTACACTGAGAGACAGAACAGCAGAGCAAGGGAAAGACTTGGAAAAAGATACAGATAAAAAGAAGACAGAGAACCAGACATACTAACAAAGGAGTTGACTCAGATGTCAACTGCTGGACACCTAGAGGGTTAAGAAAGCTGGACAGAATGGCCAGGGAGAGAAACAGAAGGAACCCATGGGATAAAGTGAGAGACAGAGACAAGAATATAAGAAGGGTAGACAGAAATGTAGGAAATGGAAAAGGAAGGAGACATAAGGTACTATAAAATTCATATTTTGCACTCACCAGATAAAGGGAGGGTGTGCTGCTAAATGGACCTAGGCACTGGTGCACTGCATATACAGGAAGAGGCCCAGGAGAAAGGGAAGAAAACATTGTTTAAATCTCCAGTAATCACACGCATTTAAGAGGAAAGGGGATGAAAGAAAATGTGGATCATTAAAAGAGATTAGAGAAGAACAAAAAAAATGAAGGAAGAAGTTGGGCATATATAGTGAGAACTGGCAAAGATACAAAGAAAGATTGCAGAAAAAAAAGTAGGCATGGAAATACTAGCCATAAAAGAATAAGCAATAACAGCAGGACCTGAAATCAAGGTAATTATAACAATAGATGCACAGATATGGTATTGCTAGCATTACTGGTGGATAACAAGGGAGGCAATGGGTAAGCATCCCGCTGCAAAGTTTAAAACTAGGAAAGGTGGAAGAGAAATTCAAGAAATCAGGAACACAGTGATTAGGGAGGTTGAGGAAATCAGGGTCAGGGAAACTTTCACAAGCTTCTATCTGAACCTGTACTCAAGAAAAAAGCCAAGAAATACATTGGGAAAATACTCAGGTAAGTATAGCAGAAGGGTGTCAAATAATGGAGAAAAACAGAAGCAGACTGGAGGCCGTGGTCAAGAAAGAGAAAGTTAAATTGATGGTGAATAAAATGAAGGAGAGATGAGCCAGAGGAAATATGGATTCCCACCAGAGCCTTACAAGTGGAGGAAGAGTAAAGTAGTACTGACATTCACTGATGAACACAGCAGAATAAAATCAATGGGGGAAGTGTCACACTCCCTGAGTAAAGCAAGGATATTAGTAATTCTCAAGGCTGTGAGAGAATCCAGGGAGTCAGAGTTTCCACCCAATATCTTTAATAAATGTAGACATAAACATATTGGCAAGAACTATAGCAGAAAGGGTGGATGCTGGGGTCTATATTATAACATCAAAGTCTTAAAACTTTGAATGTTATAATATCGAACCCTATGCACTGAATGCTGAAAATAGCGAAGCTGCAGAATATCAAATACTTTCCTAGGGAAAGTATTTAGTCTGCTGTTTCTGCAGCTTTGTTGTTTCCTCGACTGTGGAGCGAAGGTTAAGGGTTAAGGTAAGTGTGCAAATGAAGGGGAGTGTGCGATAGGGACCTTAGGGTTAGGAAGCGGGTAAGGTGAGTGTGCTAAAGTTAGAGACCTTATGGTTAGAAAGCGGGTAAGGTGAGTGTGCAGTAGTTACAGACCTTAGGGTTAGTGTTGGGTTAAGATAAGTGGATAGCTATTAGTGTATGTATGGTTTAGTGTAGGGTTTTGTGAAGTGTATGTGTGTGGATTATTTATTTTGGTGCGCTTGTGTTGTGTGTATGTTTGTCAGAAGAGCAAATTTTTTCCCTGGGAAAAAAATTCGCTATTCTGAGTGTTTAATGTTATGGTCTTTCAATCAAAATGGTTTGATATTATAACATTTGAAGTTTTAAGACTTAGATGTTATAATATAGACCGGGATGCTGTACTACCACCGATGATATAACCAGGGTGAAATGATTTCATTAAAGGAATGATAGCGGAGGCTAACTGTTGGAAACTGATAAGCTTTATGAGGAAAGAAGGAAGGGATGAAAGAGACAGGGAAATTAGAGTCAATATTTTCAGACTTACAGAAAGTTTTTGACACAGTCAGTTGGAAATGGAGGGTGCTGAGAAACAGAGCAATGAAAGAGAGGCTTATAAAATGGATACAGGCAATGTTCAAGCAACCAAAATTAATTGTGAAGGATCATTGTAGGGAAGATACATGGAAGGGTGCAACAAGGGTACCCACTATCCCCAGGTCTATGCACCCTAATAATTGAGAAACTGTTAAGAGAGGTAAGGACTGTGATAAAGATAGAGAAAGAAGAGAAAAGATGAGTAAAATTCATTTTGCACACTAATGACTGCTTAATCATAACTACATATATATATAGCAAATAGACAAACCAAAACTCCAAAAACCATATCAAAAGCAACTAAGGCAGTCAGCAGACGTGTATGCAGCTTGAATAAAAACTGTAAACTGAGTTCAAATGCTCGAAAAGGTGCAAAACACCACTTTTTATTAATAAAAACAATAAAATGATTAGCGCTTTTGTTTCACAATATGTGGAACTTCATTAGACCCTGTTTTGCACCATTTCGAGCATTTGAACTCAGTTTACGGTTTTTATTCAAGCTGCATACATGTCCGCTGACTGCTTTTATTGCTATATATACAGCATACACTGACGATGATCCTGCCAGTCATGAACAGATCTGGGGAAGAATCAAACCTAAAATGTGATAATAACAAAACAGTACTGCTAAAGACAGAGGAAGGCAAGGGGAAAGTGGTCATAGGAGAAATCAAAAAGGTGGAGTACACTGAATTCCTAGGAATCAGGGTAACACCAGCCATGGAGGAAACCATCAAAAGCAATGAGGACATTTATTTTAGTTAGTTAGTTATGCATGCATGCTTGTTTACTGGGGAAGTACACATTATATGCAGTCCTAAGAACAAGAGAAGAAGAGGCAAAATTAAGAAAGATACAAAGTGAATGGGAGAAAAAGGGGGGACGGTAGGAAGAAGTCAGGAAGATAGCAGCGAAAACAGGGAAATCACATAGGTTGGTAGACAAACAGATGAAGGTAATGCACAGCTGATATTGAACCTCCATAAAGCTGAAGAAATGAAGAAGTCAAGAACATGCCAGATGCTGGAGATATAAAGGAGAGAAATCAGCGATGACATATATGCTCTGGGAATGTCAATGGGTGAATGAGACCTGAAAAAAGGCAATGGAGATATGAGGGCAAACAAATGGAAAGGAAGCCCCCAGAGTCTGGGATTTCTGCATTTGGGGTCTGAAAGAGAAAGGCAGTATGGAAGGAGAAGGAATAAAGGACTATAAAAACAACAGCATACAAGGATAAGAGCATAACAGTAAAAATATGGAAAACCAGCTGAAGTTCAGCTACACAAGAACTAATTAAGAGATTCCTGATGGTCAAAATGCGAGTGATGAGCCAGGCAGCAATGAAGGGAAGAAAAGTTCAGAATGGATAGAAGTGTTAAATAACTATGGAATATACAGGGAGAGGAAGTCAGAGAGGGAAAGATAGGAGATTTATGTTGGTGAGAAATATGCACTGTGCATGAAGATGGCACTTGCACATAGTTTTGGTATTACACAATAAAGATGTCAAAAACAGTTCCGTTTGTTCAAAGCAGAAGCATGCACATTCAGTAAACTAGTAAGTGTATTTAAAGAAATAAATATTTCAATAAAAGTTAATCTTCCTTCGAAGTTACTTTCAGACAAGCCAAAGGGTAACTCACCTGACTGCACTATTCTTAGAAAAGCTCAGTGCTATACTAAAACTTAGCCATTTTTCTTTATATTTGCCCACTGACTTCTGAGAATATGCTTCTCTTAAAATAATTCTACTGACTCTGTGTTATTATATAACAGGTAAAGGAACAAACCTTTTTTATTGCAAATGTGTAAATATTTCATTTTCCATGAAATTATATGGGCTGACATCTCTACTATGCTTACCAAATGAAAAACAGGAAAATTTGGGATTTATGAAATAACCAAAATAACCACATTAACTTTTTCTATGTGGTTCCATTAAAATGAAACAAAGTCCCAGTTAAGAGAGAGAAATATTTAAAAGATCTAAGAGACTTACAATTTTGGGGTCTACTACAAGTGCAAACATACCATTATCTCACAACACACTTCCTTTTTGCACACACTGATATTGGTGAGTGCCCTTACTCTCATTACCCTGACTTCTGTGTAGAACCCTAGGAATAACTCCTCCTCCCAGAACCCTGACCATAACCTTAAAAACAACTCTTGAACTCTCTCTAAACCTGAAATCCCCCTCACCTTCTCCCCTAACCAGAACTCTGAGCCAATTCCCAATCGCTCCCTAAACCTAGAATCCCCCTCCCCTCCCAAACTAAAACTCTGAACCAACTACCAATGACTCCCTAAACCTAAAATCCCCCTCCCCTCCCCAACCCAAACTTTGAGCCAACTGTGATCATTCTCTAAACTTAAAATCCTCCTCCCCTTCCCTCCCTAACCCGAACTCTGAGCTATTCCCTGATCACTCCCTAAACCAAAAATCCCCCTCCCCTCTACTCCCTAACCCAAACTCTGAGCCAACTTGTGATTATTCTCTAAACATAAAATCCCCCCTCCCTAACCCGAACACTGAGCTATCCCCTGATCACTCCCTAAATCTAAAATCCCCTTCCCTTACGCTAACTCTGAGCCAACTCCTAATCACCCTCTAAACCTAAAATCCCTCCTCTCTAGCCCTAACACTGAGTCAACTCCCAGTCACTCCTTAAACCTAAAATCCCCTTCCCTCTCCTCCCCGTACACTAACTCTAAGTCAACTCCCAGTCACTCCCTAAACGTAAAATTTCCCTCCTCTAGCCCTATCTCTAAGTCAACTTCCAATCACTCGCTAAACCTAAAATCTCCTTCCTCTCCATACACTTAAAGGTCTCCTCACCATTTTCCTTCCACATTTACCATTTTTGTGATGAGACCTTAATGGGAGTCCAACTACTACAGCAGCTTCATCCCTGAACTTAAGTTCCAGTTCAAGCAGATGCTCGACCAGGTGAGTAGGTGGGGAAACAGACACTCAAGCCCATGGCTCTGAGTTCCTGCAGCGGCTGTAAGGGTCCCATAGTTTTCTTAGTATGATTATCATGGCAGCTGGTATTGTTTCCAAGCCTCAAAATGAAAACAGCAAACAGCAGATCTGAGATCTACCTCAGTTTCCCCAGGACCAACCTGAACTAGCCCCTGTTTTGGAGAAAAATCACACTAAAAATGAAATTCAGTGAAGAAATAATAAATTGTGAACTCTAACTTCTAAATCAAAACTTTCACTTTTTTATTTATTTATTTTTTTAATTTTGAAATACATATTTAGTATTGCATGTCTCACTAGGCAAAAATCAGCAAACTGAATTCTCCCCAATCCAGTATAAAAACAGTTATATGTAATACAAATCAAATGCTGTAGCTTATCCTAAATCTTTAAGGAAAGAATGCTATCTAGTCCTTATGCAAAAAAAATGTTCTTTTGAACATTAGAGGAAAATGTAAGTAGTGTATACTTTGGAAGGGCACATAATATTTGTCCTGTCTTTAAATTGATAATTTAACTACCTACTGGTTTAAAGCTGGTAGTCATGCAATACTAAATATGTAATGCAACATCAAAAATAAATAAATAAAATCTCCTACCTTTAAATATAAAACATAGTCCACTAATAGCTAGATGAATTTTCATGAGCCCATTGAAAAATCAATTCAAAATACTCAGCCTAGAAAGTTAATCCATCATTAAATGTCCATTTTAAATTCTAGTTGTTAAAAGAAAAGAAGTAGGATAAAGCTTAAAGAATATGTCCGGTTAAAAGTAAATTGTAAATACTTGTATGAATCTGAAAGGTGCCACATAGAGTGGTAATGCTGCTTAGCAGCAAAACAAGAAAGTAGGTCACACGGAAGAAAACTAAAACTCAAAAAAGACCCTGGAGAACCAGAGTCTTCACTGTGTAATACTTTAAATCTCCTTAAAAGGAGAACAATAGGATATGTACAAATGATGGCTTAAGGACATATAAGTGTTCCAGCTCCATGGGTTCCAAATGACTGCAACGTTTTACTTTTTCTGTCTTTACTGGAACAATCAGGCCAATAAAACCAACCCCCCCACTAGCTGCAAATATATGTTTTGCACTTTTCATGGACTTTCCCATACAGCAGAAGTGGATAGTTTGGCCATTTTCTGAAAACATTCTACTTTTAAAAAACCTTATATCCATACAATTAGGGGGACAGCAAAATGTCCCAAATAAGCAACAAAACAAATAAAAAGGTTACACAGAAAAGTCACGCAGGCAAAACATTAATGAGACCAAGGGAAACTGGAGTCTTCACTATATAATACCATAAGCATCCGTTATCAAGTAGCTGGAACACACTGTATGTCCTTAAGGGGGCATTTGCATATTTCTCATGGGCATCTTTTAAAAGTATTACACAATAAAGATTCTGATTCTCCGGGATCTTTTTTATGATATTTCTGGTTAGTAACATCCTAATATCAGAGCTACAACCACATATGACTTTTGCTGTAAAGCAGTCTGTTAAATTTTACATATTAAGAAAAACAGGAAATGGAAACAGAGATGAGTGCCGTACTTATACAAACAATTTAGTTTTATATACTTTACAATAATACATTCTAATTCTTACTGTATTGCCAAACAGAATAAAAATAAAAGAATTATGGAAAGTTAGTAACATTAACTGCTGTTTTAGCATATAATCAACTATGTACTTGTGAAACAAAAATGGTACTTAAGTGTTATTGCAACCAGATTCGTACCATCTCTTTTTTTCTAATGCGCTCTTTGGAGAATGGTGCTGTTGCACAATTGTATAGTGGTAATGATACATTCAACAAATAAAGTGTAGTCATGTAGCATGGAGATCCACTAGGGTGAAAGGTAGCAGCTCCTGAGAAATCATTGGCCTGGTAGTTACTATTCCTTACAGGCACCTTGCCTTTTGATGAGTACTGCCCATGAGAAGTTACAGCATATATTCATGAGTAATTTCCACTTGGATAAGCTTCTGATCAGGAATGCAGGATCTGTAATGCAGTGTGGAGTTCGCAGAACAAATAAAGTACACCACCCAGGAATAGAAAATTTGACCGTTATTCGTGTTCCTGCCTCATACCCAATGTGACAGAGTAAAACTTAGTGGTTTACACACCCCTTTTAACATTCAGATACCTATTTTCGGTGAAACATTACAAATTATGCCACTTCGGAAATCTGGTTGCTAAAATATGCAAGTACACAAAAAAATCTTTCAACAGAAGTAGAAAATAACAATGTTGATCTAAAGGAATATGAAACCACAGGAAGAATGAGTAATCTATTGCACCTGATACAGATATCACATGTACCATACTCATTACTGTACATACAATAGACAGGGATACCACATGTACCTTACTCATTATTGTACGTATAATAGACAGAGATACCACATGTACTGTACTCACTATTGTATATATAATAGACAGAAATACCACATGTACCGTACTCATTATTGTACATATAACAGACAGAGGTACCACATGTACCTTACTCATTATTGTATGTATAATACAGAGATACCACATGTACTGTACTCATTATTGTACATATAATAGAAATACCATGTAACTTACTCATTATTGTACTTATAATAGACAGAGATACCACATGTACCGTACCCATTAATGTACGTATAATAGACAGACATACCACATGTACAGCACTCATTATTGTACATATAATAGACACCGATACCATATGTACCATACACATTATTGTACATATAATACACAGAGATACCACATGTACCTTAATCATTATTGTACGTATAATAGACAGAAATACCACATGTACTGTACTCATTATTGTACATATATTAGACAGAGATACCACATGTACAGCACTCACTATTGTACATATAACAGACAGACCACATCTACTGTACACATTATTGTACATATAATAGACAGAGATACCACATGTACCTTACTCATTACTGTAGATATAATAGACAGACATACCATATGTACTGTACTCAGTGTATATATAATAGACAGAGATACCACATGCAACGTACTCAATATTGTACGTATAATAAACACAGATATCACACATATCATACCCATTATTGTACGTATAATAGACAGAGATACCACATGTACAGTATTCCTTATTGTACATATAAAAGACAGAGATACCACATGTACAGCACTCATTATTGTACATATAACAGACAGAGGTACCACATGTACCTTACTCATTATTGCACATATAATAGACAGAGATACCACATGTACCTTATTCATTATTGTACTTATAATACACAGAGATACCACATGCACCTTACTCACTATTGTACATATAATAGACAGAGATACCACATGTACATTACTCATTATTGTACATATAATAGACAGAGGTACCACAGGTACCTTACTCATTATTGTACGTATAACAGAGATACCACATGTACCTTACTCATTACTGTACGCATAACAGACAGAGATACCACATGTACCTTACTCATTATTGTACATATAATAGACAGAAGTATCACATGTACCTTACTCATTACTGTACATATAATAGACAGAGATACCACATGTATCTTACACATTATTGCACGTATAATAGACAGAGATACCACATGCACCATACTCATTATTGTAAATATAACAGACAAAGGTACAACATGTACTGTACTCATTATTGTATATATAATAGGCAGAAATACCACATGTACCATGCTCATTATTGTACATATAATAGACAGAGGTACCACATGTACTGTACTCATTATTGTATGTATAATAGAGATACCACATGTACCGTACCCACCATTGTATGTATAATACAGATACCACATGTACAGTACTAATTATTGTACATACAATAGACAGCGATACCACATGTACTGTACATATAATAGACAGAGATACCACATGTACCTTACTCATTATTGTACGTATAACAGACAGACATACCATATGTACTGTACTCATTATTGTACATATAATAGACAGAGATACCGCAGAGGTAGCATTGTTGCCTCACAGCAAAAGGTTCTCCCATTCGATTTTTGGCTGGAGAGCGGGGAGTGCCTTCTGTGTGGAGTCTGCATGATCTCCCTGTGGTTGGGTGGGTGTTTAAAAGACATGCGTAAATGGGTGTGCCTTCGTTGAAGGTTGAAAGTTGAGCTGGTATCGTGGCGTTCATAAAAATCTACTAACAATCATTACCAGACCAGAGTTCCACTGCGGCGACCCCTAACCAGAAAAGGCCAAAAGACAACAACAGCCACATGTACCTTACTCATTATTGTACGTATAATAGACAGAGAAACCACATGTACTGTACTCAATATTGTACATATAAACACTATAGCAGCTCAATGAAACCAGTACGACAGAACCACGGCGTTGATACCAGCTGCTTAACGCCAAATGCATAGGCTGTGATACTCCAAACTAAAATTTGATCCAAAACACGAAATGGATAAACTTAAATAAAAACCATTTATTGCACACAATGATTAAGCGCTTTCACCTACATCCACAGTAGGCTTCTTCAGAATAAAAAACATTTCGCTTACAAATCTTTAAATAGTTAAAATTGGCGCCAAAAGGAACTCTAATCCTTAAAGAGATATGCACTTGCTGTTAAATGTATACCAATGTATACTCTCATCTTAAAAACAGTCCAACTCAATTTGATATATAATAGTTATAACAATTAATACTAAAGCATGAAAATAGATTTAACATATTAAAACATATTAAAACATATGAATGAATAGTTCATACTTTACTGTTAAATTCATTGACAGTATTCTATAATGCTTTTAGTGGATATACTGTCATTTAAACCTGGTGGAGTCGTGGCATCTGTTAAAATCTGCCAGTATGTTTCCCTAAATGATAGCATATTTTTTAAATTACATCCTTTTGGATCTGGTGTCACTGACTCCACTATAGCAAATTTAAATGAATGTTCTAATCCCTTGCCGATGATGTGCCTGGCAAGGGCATTGTTGTCATCACTTTTTCTTATACTATATTGATGTGCATAAATTCTCTTTTTAAATTTTTGCTCCGTTTTACCAATATAGTAAGACGGGCACTTTATACACTTCGCTAAATAAATTATAAAGCTACTATTGCAGTTTCCTTTTTTAAAAAAGATTTTGCTGCTATTATAATTTGCTAACCTTGTAAATGATTCTTCCAAAATCAGAGGACACTGCTTACAACATCCACATCTAGTGGTGTGTTGTGCATCATGTATATTCCTTTTCTTCTCAGAATTACATCTCTCTAATATACTCTTGATGTTAGGGGCCATTTTGTACACAAAAGTTGGTTTTTTACCTAAAATAACTTCCATCTCCTGATCTGTCAGCATAGTGTACCAGTGCTTATACAAAATGTTTTTCACTTTATTGTGATGTGTGTTATATTCTATAATACAGGCTCTCCCATATTCTGTATTATTAATCACTTTTTCTACTGTAGCAGAATCCTTATCCATATATTTATAACCCAATAATGGGAAAATGTTGGTACCCCATCTGTCTAACAAATCTGTACAGATTTTCTTCATCATATTAATACTGTATCCTCTATCTACAAATAAGGACATAATATATTCAATCTCTTTCTTAACGGCTTCAATTGTAGTAGTCATTCTCAATGCCCTAATACACTGGCCTTTAAAAATATTAATTTTAGTTCTGTCTGGATGAAAGCTATCAAAATCCAAGTAGGAATTTGTAAATGTTTCTTTCCTATGTATGCTGGAGTGGAAGGACTCTCCTCTTTTAGTGACAAGGGTGTCCAAATAGGGCACACCATAGTCATTAAAGTTGGCCGTGAATTTCAAATAATTACTACTCTCATTAATATACATAAGAAATTCACCAAACTGTTCCTGGGTTCCCATCCATAATATATATATATCATCCAGAAGCGAGTAGTATTTGATGTTAGACATGTATTTACTTTAAACACCACCTCTTCCTCCCAGTCCAGCATAACCATATTAGCGAAAATGGGGGCACAAGCTGCCCCCATCGCTACTCCTCTTGTTTGTTTAAATATTTCCCCTTCATAGTATATGAAATTGTTGTCCAACACTATGGACATCAAGTCATATACTAGATGGATTTTGTCTCTAGTTAGATTGCTATGCTTGTGAATACTCCTATAAAAAGCCTCCAACCCCTCTGCTTTAGGAATACACATAAACAGGTCTACAACATCTATTGAAGCAAAAATTAACTGATTGGAAATTAAAGTCACTGGGTATTTTTTAAGAAACTCCCAGGAATCCTTTACCATGTGATCTACATTGTTATATACATGTTTCAACAAGTTGTCTATCAAGACACCACTAGGGAAGGTTTTTGTCCTGCTGCCTGAAATAATAGGCCTAAAGGGGGGTTTTTACCTAAAGTTATTTTAGGTAAAAAACCAACTTTTGTGTACAAAATGGCCCCTAACATCAAGAGTATATTAGAGAGATATAATTCTGAGAAGAAAAGGAATATACATGATGCACAACACACCACTAGATGTGGATGTTGTAAGCAGTGTCCTCTGATTTTGGAAGAATCATTTACAAGGTTAGCAAATTATAATAGCAGCAAAATCTTTTTTAAAAAAGGAAACTGCAATAGTAGCTTTATAATTTATTTAGCGAAGTGTATAAAGTGCCCGTCTTACTATATTGGTAAAACGGAGCAAAAATTTAAAAAGAGAATTTATGCACATCAATATAGTATAAGAAAAAGTGATGACAACAATGCCCTTGCCAGGCACATCATCGGCAAGGGATTTGAACATTCATTTAAATTTGCTATAGTGAGTCAGTGACACCAGATCCAAAAGGATGTAATTTAAAAATATGCTATCATTTAGGGAAACATACTGGCAGATTTTAACAGATGCCACGACTCCACCAGGTTTAAATGACAGTATATCCACTAAAAGCATTATAGAATACTGTCAATGAATTTAACAGTAAAGTATGAACTATTCATTCATATGTTTTAATATGTTTTAATATGTTAAATCTATTTTCATGCTTTAGTATTAATTGTTATAACTATTATATATCAAATTGAGTTGGACTGTTTTTAAGATGAGAGTATACATTGGTATACATTTAACAGCAAGTGCATATCTCTTTAAGGATTAGAGTTCCTTTTGGCGCCAATTTTAACTATTTAAAGATTTGTAAGCGAAATGTTTTTTATTCTGAAGAAGCCTACTGTGGATGTAGGTGAAAGCGCTTAATCATTGTGTGCAATAAATGGTTTTTATTTAAGTTTATCCATTTCGTGTTTTGGATCAAATTTTAGTTTGGAGTATCACAGCCTATGCATTTGGCGTTAAGCAGCTGGTATCAACGCCGTGGTTCTGTAATATTGTACATATAATAGACAGAAATACCACATGTACCGTTCTCATTATTGTATGTATAATAGACAGACCTACCACATGTACTGTACTCATTATTGTATATATAATAGACAGAAATACCAAATGTACCAAACTCATTATTGTACGTATAATAGACAGATATACCACATGTACCATACCCATTATTGTACGTATAATAGACAGAGATACCACATATGCTATACTCATTATTGTACATATAATAGACAGAGGTACGACATGTACAGTACATATTATTGTACATCTAATAGACAGAGATACCACATGTACCTTACTCATTATTGCACGTATAATAGAAAGAGAAACTACATGTACAGCACTCCTTATTGTACACATAACAGACAGAGATACCACATGTACTGTGAACATTATTGTACATATAATAGACAGAGATACTATATGTACCTTAGTCATTTTTGTAAGTATAATAGACAGAGATACCACATATACTGTACTCATTATTGTATATATAATAGACAGAAATACCACATGTACCATACTCATTATTGTACATATAAACGACAGAGATACCACATGTACCTTACTCATGATTGTACGTATAATAGACAGAGATACCACATATGCCAGACTCATTATTGTACATATAACAGACAGAGGTACCACATGTACTGTACACATTATTGTACATATAATAGACAGAGGTACCATATGTAGCGTACATATTATTCTACATATAATAGACAGAGATACCACATGTACTGTACACATTACTGTACATATAATAGACAGAGATTCCATATGTACCTTATTCATTATTGTATGTATAATAGACAGAGCTACCACATGTACTGTACTCATTATTGTATATATAATAAAAAACCACATGTACCATACTCGTACGTATAATAGACAGAGATACCACATGTACCATACCCATTATTGTACGTATAATAGACAGAGATACCACATGTACAGTATTCATTATTCTACATATAATAGACAGAGATACCACATGAACAGCACTCATTATTGTGCATATAATAGACAGAGGTACCACATGTACCGTACAAATTATTGTACATATAATAGACAGAGATACCACATGTACTTTACTCATTATTGTACGTATAATAGACAGAGATACCACATATGCCGCACTCATTACTGAACATATAATAGACAGAGGTACCACATGTACTGTACACATTATTGTGCATATAACAGACAGAGGTACCACATGTACCGTACACATTATTGTACATATAATAGACAGAGATACCACATGTACCGTACCCATTATTGTACGTATAAAAGACAGAGATACCACATGTACAGCACTCATTATTGCATAAATAACAGATAGAAATACCACATGTACTGTACTCATTATTGTATGTATAACAGAAAGAGATACCACATGTACCGTACCCATTATTGTACGCATAATAGAAAGAGAAACTACATGTACAGCACTCATTATTGTACACATAACAGACAGAGATACCACATGTACTGTGCACATTATTGTACATATAAAAGACAGAGATACTATATGTACCTTAGTCATTATTGTAAGTATAATAGACAGAGCTACCACATGTACTGTACTCATTATTGTATATATAATAGACAGAAATACCACATGTACCGAACTCATTATTGTACGTATAATACACAGAGATACCACATGTACCGTACCCATTATTGTACGTATAATAGACAGAGATACCACATGTACCGTACCCATTATTGTACGTATAATAGACAGAGATACCACATGTACAGTATTCATTATTGTACATATAATAGAGATACCACATGTACAGCACTCATTATTGTACATATAATAGACAGAGGTACCACATGTACTGTACACATTATTGTACATATAATAGACAGAGATACCACATGTACCTTACTCATTATTGCACGTATAATAGACAGAGATACCACATGTACTGTAGTCATTATTGTATACATAATAGACAGAAATACCAAATGTACCGTACTCATTATTGTACATATAAAAGACAGAGATACCACATGTACCTTACTCATTATTGTACGTATAATAGACAGAGATACCACATATGCCATACTCATTATTGTACATATAATAGACAGAGGTACCACATGTACCATACACATTATTGTACATATAATAGACAGAGATACCACATGTACCTTACTCATTATTGCACGTATAATAGATAGAGATACCACATGTACTGTACTCATTATTGTATATATAATAGAAATACCACATGTAACATACTCATTATTTTACATATAATAGACAGAGATACCACATGTAACTTATTAATTTTTGTACGTATAATAGACAGAGATACCACATATGCCGTACTCATTATTGTACATATAATAGACAGAGGTACCACATGTATCGTACACATTATTGTACATATAATAGATGGAGGTACCACATGTAGCGTACACATTATTGTACATATAATAGACAGAGATACCACATGTACTGTACACATTATTGTACATATAATAGACAGAGATACCACTAGTACCTTATGCATTGTATGTATAATACACAGAGCTACCACATGTACTGTACTCATTATTGTATATATAATAGACAGAAATACCACATGTACCATACTCGTACGTATAATAGACAGAGATACCACATGTACCGTACCCATTATTGTACGTATAATAGACAGAGATACCACATGTACAGTATTCATTATTGTACATACAATAGACAGAGATACCACATATACAGCACTCATTATTGTACATATAATAGAAAGAGGTACCACATGTACCGTACACATTGTTGTACATATAATAGACAGAGATACCACATCTACTGTACTCATTATTGTATATATAATAGACAGAAATACCACATGTACCGTACTCATTATTGTACAAATAATAGACAGAGATACCACATGTACCTTACTCATTATTGTACGGATAATAGACAGAGATACCACATATGCCATTCTCATTATTGTACATATAATAGACAGAGGTACCACATGTACCATACACATTATTCTACATATAATAAACAGAGGTACCACATGTACCGTACACATTATTGTACATATAATAGACAGACACCACATGTACCATACACATTACTGTACATATAATAGACAAAGATACCACATGTACCTTATTCATTAATGTATGTATGTATAATAGACAGAGCTGCCACATGTACTGTACTCATTATTGTATATACAATAGACAGAAATACCACATGTACCATACTCATTATTGTACGTATAATAGGCAGAGATACCACATGTACCGTACCCTTTATTGTACGTGTAATAGAGATACCACATGTACAGTATTCATTATTGTACATATAATAGACAGAAATACTACATGTATAGCAATCATTAGGGTACATATAACAGACAAAGGTACCACATGTACCATACAAATTATTGCACATATAATAGACAGAGAAACCACATGTACCTTACTCATTATTGCACGTATAATAGATAGAGATACCACATGTACTGTACTCATTATTGTATATATAATAGACAGAAATACCACATGTACCGTACTCATTAGTGTACATATAATAGACAGAGGTACCACATGTACCGTACATATTATTGTACATATAATAGATAGAGATTCCACATGTGCCTTACTCATTATTATACGTATAATAGAGATTCCACATATGCCATACTCATTACTGCACATATAATAAACATAGGCACCACATGTACCGTACACATTATTGTACATATAACAGACAGAGGTACCACATGTACCGTACACATTATTGTACATATAATAGACAGAGGTACCACATGCACCGTACACATTATTGTACATATAATAGACAGAGGTACCACATGTACCTTACTCATTATTGCACGTATAATAGACAGAGATACCGAATGTACTGTATTCATTATTGTATATATAAAAGACAGAAATAACAGATGTACCGTACTCATTATTGTACATATAATAGACAGAGATACCACATATGCCATACTCATTATTGTACATATAATAGACAGAGGTACCACATGTAGCGTACACATTATTGTACATATAATAGACAGAGATACCACATGTACATTATTCATTATTGAATGTATAATACACAGAGCTACCACATGTAATGTACTCATTATTGTATATATAATAGACAGAAATACCACATGTACCGTACTCGTACATATAATAGACAGAGATACCACATGTACCGTACCCATTATTGTACATATAATAGACAGCGATACCACATGTACAGCACTCATTATTGTACAAATAGACAGAGGTACCACATATACCGTACACATTGTAGTACATATAATAGACATACCACATGTATCTTATTCATTATTGCACGTATAATAGACAAAGATACCACATGTACTGTACTCATTATTGTATATATAACAGACAGAAATACCACATATACCATACTCATTACTGTACAAATAATAGACAGAGATAACACATGTACCTTACTCATTATAGTACGTATAATAGACAGAGATACCACATATGCCGTACTCATTATTGTACATATAATAGACAGAGGTACCACATGTACCGTACACATTATTGTACATATAATAGACAGAGATACCACATGTACCGTACCCATTATTGTACATATAACAGAGATACCACATGTACAGCACTCATTATTGTACATATAATAGACAGAGATACCACATTTACCATACACATTACTGTACATATAATAGACAGAGATACCACATGTACCTTATTTATTAATGTATAATAGACAGTGCTACCACATGTACTGTACTCATTATTGTATATATAATAGACAAAAATATCACATGTACCATACTCATTATTGTACGTATAATAGACAGAGATACCCCATGTACCGTATCCTTTATTGTACGTGTAATAGAGATACCACATGTACAGTATTCATTATAGTACATATAATAGACAGAAATACCACATGTACAGCACTCATTAGTGTACATATAACAGACAGACGTACCACATGTACCATACACATTATTGTACATATAATAGACAGAGATACCAAATGTACATTTCTCATTATTGCATGTATAATAGACACAGATACCACATGTACTGTACTCATTATTGTACATATATTAGACAGAGACACCACATGTACCTTACTCATTATTGTACATATAATAGACAGAGATACCACATGTACCTTATTCATTACAGTAAGTATAATAGACAGAGCTACCACATGCACTGTACTCATTATTGTATATATAATAGACAGAAATACCACATGTGCAGAACTCATTGTATGCATAATAGACAGAGATACCACATGTACTGTACCCATTATTGTACATATAATAGACAGAGATACCTCATGTACAGCAGTCATTATTGTACATATAGTAGACAGAGGTACCACATCTACCGTACCCATTATTGTACATATAATAGACAGAGATACCACATGTACCCTACCCATTATTGTACGTATAACAGACAGAGATGCTACATGTACAGCACTCATTATTGTACACATAATAGACAGAGATACCACATGTACTGTGCACATTATTCTACATATAACAGATACAGATACTACATGTACCTTACTCATTATTGTATGTATAATAGACAGAGCTACCACATGTACTGTACTAATTATTGTATATATATTAGACAGAAATACCACATGTACCGTACTCATTATTGCACGTATAATAGACAAAGATACCAAATGTACTGTATTCATTACTGTACATATAATAGACAGAGATACCACATGTACCTTACTCATTATTGTACGTATTATAGACAGAGATACCACATATGCCGTACTCATTATTGTACGTATAATAGACAGAGGTACCACATGTACCGTACACATTATTGTACATATAATAGACAGAGATACCACATGTACCTTATTCATTAATGTACGTATGTATAATAGACAGAGCTACCACATGTACTGTACTCATTATTGTATATATAACAGACAGAAATACCACATGTACCATACTCATTATTGTACGAATAATAGACAGAGATACCACATCTACCGTAACCTTTATTGTACGTGTAATAGAGATACCACATGTACAGAATTCATTATTGTACATATAATAGACAGAAATACCACATGTACAGCACTCAGTGTACGTATAACAGACAGAGGTACCACATGTACTATACACATTATTGTACATATAATAGACAGAGAAACCACATGTACCTTACTCATTATTGCACGTATAATAGAGATATCACATGTACTGTACTCATTATTGTATATATAATAGACAGAAATACCACATGTACCGCACTCATTAGTGTACATATAATAGACAGAGGTATCACATGTATCATACATATTATTGTATATATAATAGACAGAGATTCCACATGTGCCTTACTCATTGTTGTACGTATAACAGAGATACCACATATGCCATACTCATTATTGTACATATAATAGACATAGGTAGCACATGTACCATACACATTATTGTACATATAACAGACAGAGGTACCACATATGCCGTACTCATTATTGTACATAAAATAGACAGAGGTACCACATGTACCGTACACATTATTGTACATATAACAGACAGAGGTAACACATATGCCGTACTCATTATTGTACATATAATAGACAGAGGTACCACATGTACCGTACACATTATTGTACATATAAAAGACAGAGATACCACATGTACTTTACTCATTATTGCACGTATAATAGACAGAGATACCACATCTACTGTACTCATTATTATATATATAATAGACAGAAATACCACATGCACCGTACTCATTATTTTACTTATAATAGACAGGGATACCACATGTACCTTACTCACTATTGTACATATAATAGACAGAGATACCACATGTACCTTATTCATTATTGTATGTATAATAGACAGAGCCAGCACATGCACTGTACTCATTATTGTATATATAATAGACAGAAATACCACATGTACCGTACTCATTGTACGTATAATAGACAGAGATACCACATGTACCGTACCCATTATTGTACATATAATAGACAGAGATACCACATGTACCGTACACATTAATGTACGTATAACAGACAGAGATGCTACATGTACAGCACTCATTATTGTACACATAATAGACAGAGATACCACATGTACTGTGCACATTATTGTACATATAATAGACAGAGAAACTACATGTACCTTACTCATTATTGTACATATAATACACAGAGATACCACAAATGCCGTACTCATTATTGTACATATAATAGACAGAGAAACTACATGTACCTTACTCATTATTGTACGTATAATAGACAGAGATACCACAAATGCCGTACTCATTATTGTACATATAATAGACAGAGGAACCACTTGTACCGTACACATTATTGTACATATAACAGACAGAGATACCACACGTACCTTACTCATTATTGCACGTATAATAGACAGAGCTTCCACAAGTACTGTACTCTTTATTGTATATATAATAGAAATACCACATGTACCGTACTCGTACGTATAATAGACAGAGATACCACATGTACCGTACCCATTATTGTACGTATAATAGACAGAGATACCACATGTACAGTATTCATTGTTCTACATATAATAGACAGAGATACCACATGTACAGCACTCATTATTGTACATATAATAGACAGAGATACCACATGTACCTTACTCATTATTGCACGTATAATAGACAAAGATACCACATGTACTGTACTACTTATTGTATATATAACAGACAGAAATATCACATGCACCGTACTCATTATTGTACATATAATAGACAGAGATACCTCATGTACCTTACTCATTATTGTACATATAATAGACAGAGATACCACATATGCCGCACTCATTATTGTACATACAATAGACAGAGGTACCACATGTACCGTACACATTATTGTGCGTATAACAGACAGAGGTACCACATGTACCGTAAACATTTTTGTACATATAATAGACAGAGATACCACATGTACCGTACCCATTACTGTACGTATAACAGACAGAGATACCACATGTACAGCACTCATTATTGTATATATAACAGACAGAAATACCACATGTACCGTACTCATTATTGTATGTATAACAGAGATACCACATGTACCGTACCCATTATTGTACGCATAATAGACAGAGAAACTACATGTACAGCACTCATTATTGTACACATGACAGAGATATCACATGTACTCTGCACATTATTGTACATATAATAGACAGAGATACTATATGTACCTTAGTCATTATGGTAAGTATAATAGACAGAGCTACCACATGTACTGTACTCATTATTGTATATATAATAGACAGAAATACCACATGTACAGAACTCATTATTGTACATATAATACACAGAGATACCACATGTACCATACCCATTATTGTACGTATAATAGACAGAGATACCACATGTACTGTACCCATTATTGTACGTATAACAGACAGAGATACCACATATGCCATACTCATTATTGTACATATAATAGACAGAGGTACCACATGTACCATACACATTATTGTACATATAGTAGACAGAGATACCACAAGTACCTTACTCATTATTGCACGTATAATAGAGATACCAGATGTACTGTACTCATTATTGTATATATAATAGACAGAAATACCACATGTACCATACTCATTATTTCACATATAATAAACAGAGATACCACATGTACCTTACTCATTATTGTACGTATAATAGACAGAGATACCACATATGCCGTACTCATTATTGTACATATAACAGATAGAGGTACCACATGTATCGTACACATAATTGTACATATAATAGACAGAGGTACCACATGTAGCGTATACATTATTGTACATGTAATAGACAGAGATACCACATGTACTGTACACATTATTGTACATATAATAGACAGAGATACCACATGAACCTTTTTCATTATTGTATGTATAATACACAGAGCTACCACATGTACTGTACTCATTATTGTATATATAATAGACAGAAATACCACATGTACCATACTCGTACGTATAATAGACAGAGATACCACATGTACCGTACCCATTATTGTACGTATAATAGACAGAGATACCACATGTACAGTATTCATTATTGTATATATAACAGACAGAAATACCACATGTACAGCACTCATTATTGTACATATAATAGTGAGAGGTACCACATGTACCGTACACATTATTGTACATATAATAGACAGAAATACCACATGTACCATACTCATTATTGTACATATAATAGACAGAAATACCACATGTACCGTACTCATTATTGTACATATAATAGACAGAGATACCACATGTACCTTACTCATTATTGTACGTATAATAGACAGAGATACTACATATGCCATACTCATTATTGTACATATAATAGACAGAGGTACCACATGTACTGTACTCATTATTGTATATATAACAGACAGAAATACCACATGTACCGTACTCATTATTGTACATATAATAGACAGAGATACCACATGTACCTTACTCATTATTGTACGTATAATAGACAGAGATACCACATATGCCATACTCATTATTGTACATATAAAAGACAGAGATACCACATCTACCATACACATTACTGTACATATAATAGACAGAGATACCACATGTACCTTATTCATTAATGTATGTATGTATAATAGACAGAGCTACCACATGTACTGTACTCATTATTGTATATATAACAAAAGTGTCTTCAACCCACCTCTCCACCCTTCTTTAGCTCTTTTTGAACATGTGTGTGAAGTAGATTTAAGACACATGTTTAATGATAGTTTTGGGAGGAGGCCTACTAGAGAGTTTACCACCTCTAAAGAGCAATTTGAATTACTTATGAATCTCTGTCAAGCCCCAGTACGATTGACAAAACCTGATAAAGGGGGTGGGTTGGTTATATTAGACAATGAAGTGTATAACGAGAAGATGTTTTCAGTTTTGGACTCACCAGCTTATTCTGAAGCTTCTATCAATGAAATACATGGTGCACATAACAGGATGAGAGGCTATTTTCGAGACTTATTTCTCGAAAACAAGATTGATTTAGAAACCTATAATTACATAGACATTACATTACCAAAGATTCCTGTTATGTTTGGCATCCCCAAGGTTCACAAAGACTTGACCAATCCACCCATGAGGGCTTTAATTGATGGAAGGTCCTCCATGACATATCCAAGTGCTAAACTCGTGGACAAACTTTTGTCTAAATATGTGCAGTCCCTCCCTGGTGTCTGTAAAGATTCATGGTCGTTTCTAGAATGAATTAATAGTCTACCCTTCAACAGTGATGATAATTTTCTCACTGTTGATGTGGTGGACTTATATACTTCAATACCCCACCAGGAGGCACTTGAGTGGACTGCACTTTTACTTGCAGAACTGGGTGCCCCAAGGTTAGAAAAAGAACTTGTGACAGAATTATTGGATATAGTCCTGTCGTCTAATTATTTCATCTTCGACAAGAAATATTTCCTCCAAAAACAGGGAGTTGCCATGGGGTCTCCCTGTGGCGCTTCCGTGGCAAATTTCTTTATGGGATATTGGGAGAAGCACCTGCTTTTTGCATCTCATACCCTAATGGCATCAGTACAATTTTACACGAGATACTTGGATGACATATTTTTGCTTTTTAGGGGTGACCTCCCTAAAGCTGATGCTTTCGTCAACTCCATCAACAAAACTACAGAATTTTTAAAATTCACCTATAAATTTTCTACATTGGAGATTGACTATTTGGATATCAAATTGATGAAGGACTTTCAGACCCACTCTTATATTTCAAACATTTATAGAAAGCCAACGTACTGCAATTCATATTTGCATTTCTCTAGTCACCACCCCTTCAAACGAAAAAGAGCTATAATTAAGGGTCAGTTGGTGAGAGCGGCAAAGATGTGCAGTACTTTGGATGACTTTCACAAAGAATGTGATTTCCTATCTGAGATGTTTTTAAATAGAGGTTATCCAACCCATTTGATCAGCTAACTTATTTTTGAAGTGAATACAAAGAGAAATAATGGCCATTTTAAGTAGGAATAATCATGTAATGTCCACTTCCCTTTGTTTGAATAACTTTAATGATACCATCAATATAAATTCTACAATGGATGAAATATCAGTCCCGATAACTCCCTTTGATCCATCTGTGAGTTATATCACGACATATAGTCTTGACTCTAAAGCCATCATGTCTATCATACGTAAGAATTGGGACTTTATTTCAAGTAATTCCATACTTACTGATAAATTTGGTTTATTTCCTAGATTTGTGTTCAAAAGAAACAACAATTTAAGAGTTATTACAAAGAGATTCTTTTAAAACATCTTTTAATAGGAAAGTGGGTATGTACCCCTGTGGCTTTTGTAATAGATGTCATAAAGTTAGATCAGGACAGACGTTTATCATACGTAATAAAAAATACACAATCAGAGCCCCATTAAATTGCGAAAGTAAATCTATTGTTTATGTGGCCCTATGCGATTGCTGTCCGTCTTTCTACATCGGTAAGACCGATCGTAGATTACGTGACCGCATGTATGAACATCTATATGCGATCAAGAATAAAAATGACAGCAACGCACTTGCTAGGCATATTATTAACCAACCAGGCCACAGTTTTTCATTCATGGCAATAGATCAAATACAAGGCAATATTAGGGGGGGTCCTATTCTATTGCTCCTTGAATTATGTGAGCTTGAATGGCAACTTAGAACAGATGCATTTAATTATCCAGCACTAAATGAAAATTGTAATATCTCCTCAGTATTGAAACTGAGGAGTTATTTAAGATAGCCATATATGTTTTCATCTTTGTTGTCCACTAAACAAATATTGTATTCATGTAGCAAGCTCTAACTATGAGTTCTTTTCCTTCGTAAATTTTGGATAAAGTTTATGCTTTACACCTATTAATTCCCAGTTGTATTACAGTTTCACTAGATTGTTGCTTATTGTCCTATCAGACTGTTTTTTAAGAATATTAGATTTTCCAGATTTTAATCTCTTGCAGTATTTGTTCCCCAACTATTGGATATTTGTTTGTTTATTTATATGATTTTATTATCATTATTAATTACATGTATAGATTTCAGATATTAAATGATTTGGTTTTAACAATTGTATTAATATAAACACCGATGGTTATGACATCACTTCCTTTTTAAAGATTTAAAAGTCTGACTTAGTGTAAACTTGCTTTGTTTTTTTACTCTGAAGAAGCTGTGTCAGCGTACATGGCGAAAACGCTATAATAATAAATTTGCGTTAAGAATTTCGTTTCGCTACTTTTTGTGCCGTAATAGTAATAACACTGCAACTTTTGCTGGAGCAAGGAGTCCGTGCCTATTTCTTGTTTTTCATTTGTATATATAATAGACAGAAATACCACATGTACCATACTCATTATTGTACGAAAAATAGACAGAGATACCACATGTACCGTACCCTTTACTGTACGTGTAATAGAGATACCACATATACAGTATTCATTATTGTACATATAATAGACAGAAATACCACATGTACAGCACTCATTAGTGTACATATAACAGACAGAGGTACCACATGTACCATACACATTATTGTACATATAATAGACAGAGAAACCACATGTACCTTATTCATTAATGTATGTATGTATAATAGACAGAGCTACGACATGTACTCTACTCATTATTGTATATATAATAGACAGAAATACCACATGTACCATACTCATTATTGTACGAATAATAGATGGAGATACCACATGTACCGTACCCTTTATTGTACGTGTAATAGAGATACCACATCTACAGTATTCATTATTGTACATATAATAAACACAAATACCACATGTACAGCACTCATTAGTGTACATATAACAAACACAGGTACCACATGTACCATACACATTATTGTACATATAATAGACACAAAAACCACATGTACCTTACTCATTATTGCACGTATAATAGATAGAGATACCACATGTACTGTACTCATTATTGTATATATAATAGACAGAAATACCACATGTACCGTACTCATTAGTGTACATATAATAGACAGAGGTACCACATGTACCGTACATATTATTGTACATATAATAGACAGAGATTCCACATGTGCCTTACTCATTATTGTACGTATAATAGCGATACCACATATGCCATACTCATTATTGTACAAATAATAGACAGATGTACCATACACATTATTGTACATATAACAGACAGAGGTACCACATGTACCATACACATTATTGTACATATAATAGAGGTACCACATGCACCGTACACATTATTGTACATATAATAGACAGAGATTCCACATGTGCCTTACTCATTATTGTACGTATAATAGAGATACCACATATGCCATACTCATTATTGTACATATAATAGACATATGTACCATACACATTATTGTACATATAATAGACAGAGGTACCACATGTACCTTACTCATTATTGCACGTATAATAGACAGAGATACCACATGTACTGTACTCATTATTGTATATATAAAAGACAGAAATAACAGATGTACCGTACTCATTATTGTACATATAATAGACAGAGATACCACATGTACCTTACTCATTATTGTACATATAATAGACAGAGATACCACATATGCCGTACTCATTATTGTACATATAATAGACAGAGGTACCACATGTACCGTACACATTATTGTACATATAATAGACAGAGATACCACATGTATCTTACTCATTATTGCACGTATAATAGACAGAGATACCACATGTACTGTACTCATTATTCTATATATAATAGACAGAAAGACCACATGTACCATACTCATTATTGTGCATATAATAGACAGGGATACCACATGTACCTTACTCATTTTTGTACATATAATAGACAGAGATACCACATGTACCTTATTCATTATTGTATGTATAATAGACAGAGCTACCACATGCACTGTACTCATTATTGTATATATAATAGACAGAAATACCACATGTACCGTACTTATTGTACGTACAATAGACAGAGATACCACATGTACCGTATCCATTATTGTACGTATAATAGACAGAGATACCACATATGCCATACTCATTATTGTACATATAAAAGACAGAGATACCACATGTACCATACACATTATTGTACATATAATAGACAGAGATACCACATGTACCTTACTCATTATTGCATGTATAATAGATAGAGATACCACATGTACTGTACTCATTATTGTATATATAATAGACAGAAATACCACATGTACCGTACTCATTAGTGTACATATAATAGACAGAGGTACCACATGTACTGTACATATTATTGTACATATAATAGACAGAGATTCCACATGTGCCTTACTCATTATTATACGTATAATAGAGATACCACATATGCCATACTCATTATTGTACATATAATAGACATATCTACCATACACATTATTGTACATATAACAGACAGAGGTACCACATGTACCATACACATTATCGTACATATAATAGACGGAGAAACCACATGTACCTTACTCATTATTGCACGTATAATAGATAGAGATACCACATGTAGTGTACTCATTATTGTATATATAATAGACAGAAATACCACATGTAACGTACTCATTAGTGTAGATGTAATAGACAGAGGTACCACATGTACCGTACATATTATTGTACATATAATAGACAGAGGTACCACATGTACCTTACTCATTATTGCACGTATAATAGACAGAGATACCACATGTACTGTACTCGTTATTGTATATATAAAAGACAGAAATAACAGATGTACCATACTTATTATTGTACATATAATAGACAGAGATACCACATGTACCTTACTCATTATTGTACATATAATAGACAGAGATACCACATATGCCGTACTTATTATTGTACATATAATAGACAGAGGTACCACATGTACCGTACACATTATTGTACATATAATAGACAGAGATACCACATGTACCTTACTCATTATTGCACGTATAATAGACAGAGATACCACATGTACTGTACTCATTATTGTATATATAATAGACAGAAATACCACATGTACCATATTCATTATTGTACATATAATAGACAGAGATAAAACATGTACCTTACTCATTATTGTACATATAATAGACAGAGATACCACATGTACCTTATTCATTATTGTATGTATAATAGACAGAGCTACCACATGCACTGTACTCATTATTGTATATATAATAGACAGAAATACCACATGTACCGTACTTATTGTACGTATAATAGACAGAGATACCACATGTACCGTACCCATTATTGTACGTATAATAGACAGAGATACCATGTACAGTATTCGTTATTGTACATATAATAGACAGAGATACCTCATGTACAGCACTCATTATTGTACATATAATATACAGAGGTACCACATGTACCGTACCCATTATTGTACATATAATAGACAGAGATACCACATGTACCGTACCCATTATTGTACGTATAACAGACAGAGATGCTACATGTAGAGCACTCATTATTGTACACATAATAGACAGAGATACATGTACTGTGCACATTATTGTACATATAATAGACAGAGATACTACTTGTACCTTACTCATTATTGTATGTATAACAGACAGAGCTAACACATGTACTGTACTCATTATTGTATATATAATAGACAGAAATACCACATGTACTGTACTCATTATTGTACGTATAATACACAGAGATACCACACGTGCCGTACCCATTATTGTACGTATAATAGACAGAGATACCACATGTACAGTATTCATTATTGTACATATATTAGACAGAGATACCGCATGTACAGCACTCATTATTGTACATATAATAGACAGAGGTACCACATGTACTGTACTCATTATTGTACATATAATAGACAGAGATACCACATGTACCGTACACATTATTGTACATATAATAGACAGAGATACCACATGTACCTTACTCATTATTGCACGGATAATAGACAGAGCTACCACATGTACTGTACTCATTATTGTATATATAATAGAAATACCACATGTACCGTACTCGTACGTATAATAGACAGAGATACCACATGTACCGTACCCATTATTGTACGTATAATAGACAGAGATACCACATGTACAGTATTCATTATTCTACATATAATAGACAGAGATACCACATGTACAGCACTCATTATTGTACATATAATAGACAGAGGTACCACATGTACCATACAAATTATTGTACATATAATAGACAGAGATACCACATGTACCTTACTCATTATTGCACGTATAATAGACAAAGATACCACATGTACTGTACTCATTATTGTATATATAATAGACAGAAATACCACATGTACCGTACTCATTACTGTACATATAATAGACAGAGATACCACATGTACCTTACTTATTATTGTACATATAATAGACAGAGATACCACATATGCCTCACCCATTATTGTACATATAATAGACAGAGGTACCACATGTACCATACACATTATTGTGCATATAACAGAGGTACCACATGTACCGTACACATTATTGTACATATAAAAGACAGAGATACCACATGTACCATACCCATTATTGTACGTATAACAGAGATACCACATGTACAGCACTCATTATTGTATATATAATAGACAGAAATACCACATATACCGTACTCATTATTGTATGTATAACAGAGATACCAGATGTACCGTAGCCATTATTGTACGCATAACAGACAGAGAAACTACAAGTACAGCACTCATTATTGTACACATAACAGACAGAGATACCACATGTACTGTGCACATTATTGTACATATAATAGACAGAGATACTATATGTACCTTAGTCATTATTGTAAGTATAACAGACAGAGCTACCACATGTACTGTACTCATTATTGTATATATATTAGAAAGAAATACCACATGTACAAAACTCATTATTGTACATATAATACACAGAGATACCACACATGCCGTACTCATTATTGTTCATATAATAGACAGAGGTACCACATGTACCTTACTCATTATTGCATGTATAATAGACAGAGCTACCACATGTATTTTACTCATTATTGTATATATAATAGAAAGAAATACCACATGTACCAAACTCATTATTGTACATATAATACACAGAGATACCACATATGCCATACTCATTATTGTACATATAATAGACAGAGGTACCACATGTACCGTACACATTATTGTACATATAATAGACAGAGATACCACATGTACCTTACTCATTATTGCATGTATAATAGACAGAAATACCACATGTACCTTACTCATTATTGTACATATAATAGACAGAGATACCACATGTACCTTATTCATTATTGTATGTATAATAGACAGAGCTACCACATGCACTGTACTCATTATTGTATATATAATAGACAGAAATACCACATGTACCGTACTCATTGTACGTATAATAAACAGAGATACCACATGTACCGTACCCATTATTGTACGTATAATAGACAGAGATACCACATGTACAGTATTCATTATTGTACATATAATAGACAGAGATACCTCATGTACAGCACTCATTATTGTACATATAATAGACAGAGGTACCACATGTACCGTACCCATTATTGTACATATAATAGACAGAGATACCACATGTACCGTACCCATTATTGTACGTATAACAGACAGAGATGCTACATGTAGAGCACTCATTATTGTACACATAATAGACAGAGATACCACATGTACTGTGCACATTATTGTACATATAATAGACAGAGATACTACATGTACCTTACTCATTATAGTAATGGGCCTCTTCCTGTATATGCAGTGCACCAGTGTCTAGGTCCATTTAGCAGCACACCTTCCCTTTATCTGGTGAGTGCAAAATATGAATTTTATAGTACCTTATGTCTCCTTCCTTTTCCATTTCCTACATTTCTGTCTACCCTTCTTATATTCTTATCTCTGTCTCCCACTCTATCCCATGGGTTCCTTCTGTTTCTCTCCCTGGCCATTCTGTCCAGCTTTCTTAACCCTCTAGGTGTCCAGCAGTTGACATCTGAGTCACCTCCTCTGTTAGTATGTCTGGTTCTCTGTCTTCTTATTATCTGTATCTCTTTCCAAGTCTTTCCCTTGCTCTGCTGTTCTGTCTCTCAGTGTACTCCTTACAAGGTTCAACCTCTCAGCCTGAGGCTCCTTTCTAAGACTCATACTTCCTTGACTGTTGGCTGAATGGCTCTCTTCCCCTTCTGCTACTCAACTGTCTGTCTTCCATTTACTTGTGATCATTCTCTAAACTTAAAATACCCGTCCCCTTCCCTCCCTAACCCAAACTCTGAGCCAACTTGTGATTATTCTATAAACTTAAAATCCCCCCTCCCTAACCCGAACTCTGAGCTATCCCCTGATCACTCACTAAATCTAAAATCCCCTCCCCTTCCCTTACGCTAACTCTGAGCCAACTCCTAATCACCCTCTATACCTAAAATCCCTCCTCTCTAGCCCTAACACTGAGTCAACTCCCAGTCACTCCTTAAACCTAAAATCCCCTTCCCTCTCCTCCCCGTACACTAACTCTAAGTCAACTCCCAGTCACTCCCTAAATGTAAAATTTCCCTCCTCTAGCCCTATCTCTAAGTCAACTTCCAATCACTCCCTAAACATAAAATCTCCTTCCTCTCCCTACACTTAAAGGTCTCCTCACCATTTTCCTTCCACATTTACCATTTTTGTGATGAGACCTTAATGGGAGTCCAACTACTACAGCAGCTTCATCCCTGAACTCAAGTTCCAGTTCAAGCAGATGCTCGACCAGGTGAGTAGGTGGGGAAACAGACACTCAAGCCCATGGCTCTGAGTTCCTGCAGCGGCTGTAAGGGTCCCATAGTTTTCTTAGTATGATTATCATGGCAGTTGGTATTGTTTCCAAGCCTCAAAATGAAAACAGCAAACAGCAGATCTGAGATCTACCTCAGTTTCCCCACGACCAACCTGAACTAGCCCCTGTTTTGGAGAAAAATCACACTAAAAATGAAATTCAGTGAAGAAATAATAAATTGTGAACTAACTTCTAAATCAAAACTTTCACTTTTTATTTATTTTTTTTTTAATTTTGAATTACATATTTAGTATTGCATGTCTCACTAGGCAAAAATCAGCAAACTGAGTTCTCCCCAATCCAGTATAAAAATAGTTATATGTAATACAAATCAAATGCTGTAGTTTATCCTAAATCTTTAAGGAAAGAATGCTATCTAGTCCTTATGCAAAAAAAAATGTTCTTTTGAATATTAGAGGAAAATGTAAGTAGTGTATACTTTGGAAGGGCACATAATATTTGTCCTGTCTTTAAATTGATAATTTAACTACCTACTGGTTTAAAGCTGGTAGTCATGCAATACTAAATATGTAATTAAAAATCAAAAAATAAATAAATAAAATCTTCTACCTTTAAATATAAAACATAGTCCACTAATAGCTAGATGAATTTTCATGAGCCCATTGAAAAATCAATTCAAAATACTCAGCCTAGAAAGTTAATCCATCATTAAATGTCCATTTTAAATTCTAGTTCTTAAAAGAAAAGAAGTAGGATAAAGCTTAAAGAATATGTCAGGTTAAAAGTAAATTGTAAATACTTGTATGAATCTGAAAGGTGCCACATAGAGTGTTAATGCTGCTTAGCAGCAAAACAAGAAAGTAGGTCACACGGAAGAAAACTAAAACTCAAAAAAGACCCTGGAGAACCAGAGTCTTCACTGTGTAATACTTTAAATCTCCTTAAAAGGAGAACAATAGGATATGTACAAATGATGGCTTAAGGACATATAAGTGTTCCAGCTCCATGGGTTCCAAATGACTGCAACGTTTTACTTTTTCTGTCTTTACTGGAACAATCAGGCCAATAAAACCAACCCCCCACTAGCTGCAAATATATGTTTTGCACTTTTCATGGACTTTCCCGTACAGCAGAAGTGGATAGTTTGGCCATTTTCTGAAAACATTCTACTTTTAAAAAAACTTATATCCATACAATTAGGAGGACAGCAAAATGTCCCAAATAAGCAACAAAACAAATAAAAAGGTTACACAGAAAAGTCACACAGGCAAAACATTAATGAGACCAAGGGAAACTGGAGTCTTCACTATATAATACCATAAGCATCCGTTATCAAGTAGCTGGAACACACTGTATGTCCTTAAGGGGGCATTTGCATATTTCTCATGGGCATCTTTTAAAAGTATTACACAATAAAGATTCTGATTCTCCGGGATCTTTTTTATGATATTTCTGGTTAGTAACATCCTAATATCAGAGCTACAACCACATATGACTTTTGCTGTAAAGCAGCCTGTTAAATTTTACATATTAAGAAAAACAGGAAATGGAAACAGAGATGAGTGCCGTACTTATACAAACTATTTAGTTTTATATACTTTACAATAATACATTCTAATTCTTACTGTATTGCCAAACAGAATAAAAATAAAAGAATTATGGAAAGTTAGTAACATTAACTGCTGTTTTAGCATATAATCAACTATGTACTAGTGAAACAAAAATGGTACTTAAGTGTTATTGCAACCAGATGCGTACCATCTCTTTTTTTCTAATGCGCTCTTTGGAGAATGGTGCTGTTGCACAATTGTATAGTGGTAATGATACATTCAACAAATAAAGTGTAGTCATGTAGCATGGAGATCCACTAGGGTGAAAGGTAGCAGCTCCTGAGAAATCATTGGCCTGGTAGTTACTATTCCTTACAGGCACCTTGCCTTTTGATGAGTACTGCCCATGAGAAGTTACAGCATATATTCATGAGTAATTTCCACTTGGATAAGCTTCTGATCAGGAATGCAGGATCTGTAATGCAGTGTAGCAGTGTGGAGTTCGCAGAACAAATAAAGTACACCACCCAGGAATAGAAAATTTGACTGTTATTCGTGTTCCTGCCTCATACCCAATGTGACAGAGTAAAACTTAGTGCTTTACACACCCCTTTTAACATTCAGATACCTATATTCGGTGAAACATTACAAATTATGCCACTTCGGAAATCTGTTTGCTAAAATATGCAAGTACCCAAAAAAATCTTTCAACACAAGTAGAAAATAACAATGTTGATCCAAAGGAATATGAAACCACCGGAAGAATGAGTAATCTATTGCACCTGATACAGATATCACATGTACCGTACTCATTATTGTACATATAATAGACAGAGATACCACATGTACCTTACTCATTATTGTACGTATAATAGGCAGAGATACCACATGTACTGTACTCACTATTGTATATATATCATAGACAGAAATACCACATGTACCGTACTCATTATTCTACATATAACAGACAGAGGGACCACATATACCTTACTCATTATTGTATGTATAATAGACAGAGATACCACATGTACTGTACTCATTATTGTACATACAATAGAAATACCACATAACTTACTCATTATTGTACTTATAATACACAGAGATACCACATGTACCGTACCCATTAATGTACGTATAATAGACAGACATACCACATGTACAGCACTCATTATTGTACATATAATAGACACCGATAACACATGTACCATACACATTATTGTACATATAATAGACAGAGATACCACATGTATCTTAATCATTATTCTACATATAACAGACAGAAATACCACATGTACTGTACTGTACTCATTATTGTACATATATTAGACAGAGATACCACATGTACAGCACTCACTATTGTACATATAATAGACAGACATACCACATGTACCGTACACATTATTGTACAAATAATAGACAGAGATACCACATGTACCTTACTCATTATTGTACATATAATAGACAGACATACCATATGTACTGTACTCATTAGTGTATATATAATAGACAGAAATACCACATGTAACGTACTCAATATTGTACGTATAATAGACACAGATACCACACGTTCTGTACCCATTATTGTACATATAATAGATGGAGATACCACATGTACAGTATTCCTTATTGTACATATAAAAGACAGAGATACCACATGTACAGCACTCATTATTGTACATATAATAGACAGAGGTACCACATGTACCTTACTCATTATTGTACGTATAATAGACAGAGATACCATATGTACCTTATTCATTATTGTACGTATAATACACAGAGATACCACATGCACCTTACTCACTATTGTACGTATAATAGACAGAGATACCACATGTACATTACTCATTATTGTACATATAATAGACAGAGGTACCACATGTACCTTACTCACTATTGTACGTATAATAGACAGAGATACCACATGTACATTACTCATTATTGTACATATAATAGACAGAGGTACCACATGTACCTTACTCATTATTGTACGTATAACAGAGATACCACATGTACCTTACTCATTATTGTATGCATAACAGACAGAGATACCACATGTACCTTACTCATTATTGTACATATAATAGACAGAGGTACCACATGTACCTTACTCATTATTGTACATGTAATAGACAGAGATACCACATGTATCTTACTCATTATTGCACGTATAATAGACAGAGATACCACATGCACCATACTCATTATTGTAAATATAACAGACAAAGGTACCACATGTACTGTACTCATTATTGTATATATAATAGGCAGAAATACCACATGTACCATACTCATTACTGTACACATAATAGACAGAGGTACCACATGAACTGTACTCATTATTGTATGGGTAATAGACAGAGATACCACATGTACCGTACCCACCATTGTGCATATAATACAGATACCACATGTACAGTACTCATTATTGTACATACAATAGACAGAGATACCACATGTACTGTACATATAATAGACAGATGTACACATGTACCTTACTCATTATTGTACGTATAATAGACAGACATACCACATGTACTGTACACATTATTGTACATATAATAGACAGAGATACCGCAGCGGTAGCGTTGTTGCCTCACAGCAAAAGGTTCTCCCGTTCGATTTTCGGCTGGAGAGTGGGGAGTGCCTTCTGTGTGGAGTCTGCATGATCTCCCTGTGGTTGGGTGGGTGTTCAAAAGACATGCATAAATGGGTGTGCCTTCGTTGAAGGTTGAACGTTGAGCTGGTACCGCGGCATTCATAAAAATCTACTGCCAATCATTAACAGACCAGAGTTTCACTGCGGCGACCCCTAACCGGAAAAGGCCGAAAGACAACAACAACCACATGTACCTTACTCATTATTGTACGTATAATAGACAGAGATACCACATGTACTATGCTCAATATTGTACAAATAATAGACAGAAATACCACATGTACCGTTCTCATTATTGTATGTATAATAGACAGAGATACCACATGTACCGTACCCATTATTGTACGCATAATAGACAGAGACTCTACATGTACAGCACTCATTATTGTACACATAATAGACAGAGATACCACACTTACTGTACACATTATTGTACATATAACAGAGATACTACATGTACCTTACTCATTATTGTATGTATAATAGACAGACCTACCACATGTACTGTACTCATTATTGTATATATAATAGACAGAAATACCACATGTACCGTACTCATTATCGTACGTATAGTAGACAGATATACCACATGTACCATACCCATTATTGTACGTATAATAGACAGAGATACCACATATACAGTATTCATTATTGTACATATAATAGACAGAGATATCACATGTACAGCACTCATTATTGTACAAATAATAGACAGAGGCACCACATGTACCATACACATTATTGTATATATAATAGACAGAGATACCACATGCACCTTACTCATTATTGCAGGTATAAAAGACAGAGTACCACATGTACGGTACTCATTAACATATACATAATAGACAGAAATACCACATGTACCATACTCATTATTGTACAAATAACAGACAGAGATACTACATGTACCTTACTCATTATTGCACGTATAATAGTCAGAGATACCACATATGCTGTACTCATTATTGTACATATAATAGACAGAGGTACCACATGTACAGTACGCATTACTGTACATATAATAGAGAGATACCACATGTACCTTACTCATTATTGCACGTATAATAGACAGAAATACCACATATACTGTACTCATTATTGTATATATAATAGACAGAAATACCACATGTACCATACTCATTATTGTACATATAATAGACAGAGATACCACATGTACCTTACTCATTATTGTACGTATAATAGACAGAGATACCACATATGCCATACTCATTATTGTACATATAACAGACAGAGGTACCACATGTACTGTACACATTATTGTACATATAACAGACAGAGGTACCATATGTAGCGTACATATTATTCTACATATAATAGACAGAGATACCACATGTACTGTACACATTATTGTACATATAATAGACAGAGATACCATATGTACCTTATTCATTATTGTATGTATAATAGACAGAGCTACCACATGTACTGTACTCATTATTGTATATATAATAGAAATACCACATGTACCGTACTCGTACGTATAATAGACAGAGATACCACATGTACCGTACACATTATTTTATATATAATAGACAGAGGTACCACATGTACCGTACTCATTATTGTACGTATAATAGACAGAGATACCACATATGCCATACTCATTATTGTACATATAATAGACAGAGGTACCACATGTACCGTACACATTATTGTACATATAATAGACAGAGATACCACATGTACCTTACTCATTATTGCACGTATAATAGACAGAGATACCACATGTACTGTACTCATTATTGTATATTTAATAGAGATACCGCATGTACCTTACTCATTATTGTACATATAATAGACAGAGATACCACATATCCCGTACTCATTATTGTACATATAATAGACAGAGGTACCACATGTACCGTACACATTATTTTATATAATAGACAGAAGTACCACATGTACCGTACACATTATTGTACATATAATAGACAGAGATACCACATGTACCATATCCGTTATTGTACATATAACAGACAGAGATACCACATGTACAGCACTCATTATTGTACATATAATAGACAGAGATACCACATGTACCGTACAAATTACTGTACATATAATAGACAGTAATAGCACATGTAGCTTATTCATTAATGCATGTATGTATAATAGACAGAGCTACCACATGTACTGTACTCATTATTGTATATATAATAGACAGAAATACCACATGTACCATACTCATTATTGTACGTATAATAGACAAAGATACCACATGTACCGTACCCTTTATTGTACGTGTAAAAGAGGTACCACATGTACAGTATTCATTAGTGTACATATAATAAACACAAATACCACATGTACAGCACTCATGAGTGTACATATAACAAACACAGGTACCACATGTACCATACACATTATTGTACATATAATAGGCAGAGATACCACATGTACCTTACTCATTATTGCACGTATAATAGATAGAGATACCACATGTACTGTACTCATTATTGTATATATAATAGACAGAAATACCACATGTACCGTACTCATTAGTGTACATATAATAGACAGAGGTACCACATGTACTGTACATATTATTGTACATATAATAGACAGAGATTCCACATGTGCCTTACTCATTATTATACGTATAATAGAGATTCCACATATGCCATACTCATTATTGCACATATAATAAACATAGGCACCACATGTACCGTACACATTATTGTACATATAACAGACAGAGGTACCACATGTACCGTACATATTATTGTATATATAATACAAAGAGATACCACATCCACCGTACACATTATTGTACATATAATAGACAGAGGTACCACATGTGCCTTACTCATTATTGCACGTATAATAGACAGAGATACCACATGTACTGTACTCATTATTGTATATATAAAAGACAGAAATAACAGATGTACCGTACTCATTATTGTACATATAATAGACAGAGATACCACATGTACCTTACTAATTATTGTACATATAATAGACAGAGATACCAGATATGCCGTACTCATTATTGTACATATACTAGACAGAGGTACCACATGTACCGTACACATTATTGTACATATAATAGAGAGAGATATCACATGTACCGTAGTCATTACTGTACATATAATAGACAGAGATACCACATGTACCTTATTCATTATTGTATGTATAATACAGAGAGCTACCACATGTACCGTAGTCATTACTGTACATATAATAGACAGAGATAAAACATGTACCTTACTCATTATTGTACATATAATAGACAGAGATACCACATGTACCTTATTCATTATTGTATGTATAATACCACATGTACCGTACTCATTGTACGTATAATAAACAGAGATACCACATGTACCGTACCCATTATTGTACGTATAATAGACAGATATCACATGTACAGTATTCATTATTGTACATATAATAGACAGAGATACCTCATGTACAGCACTCATTATTGTACATATAATAGACAGAGGTACCACATGTACCGTACCCATTATTGTACATATAATAGACAGAGATACCACATATACAGTACCCATTATTGTATGTATAACAGAGATGCTACATGTACAGCACTCATTATTGTGCACATAATAGACAGAGATACCACATGTACTGTGCACATTATTGTACATATAATAGACAGAGATACTACATGTACCTTACTCATTATTGTATGTATAATAGACAGAGCTACCACATGTACTGTACTCATTATTGTACGTATAATACACAGAGATACCACATGTACCATACCCATTATTGTACATATAATAGAGAGAGATACCACATGTACAGTATTCATTATTGTACTTATAATAGACAGAGATACCACATGTACAGGACTCATTATTGTACATGTAATAGACAGAGGTACCACATGTACTGTACATATTATTGTACATATAATAGAGATACCACATGTACCTTACTCATTATTGTACGTATAATACACAGAGATACCACATGTACCATACCCATTATTGTACATATAATAGAGAGAGATACCACATGTACCTTACTCATTATTGTACATATAATAGACAGAGATACCACATGTATTGTACTCATTATTGTATATATAATAGACAGAAATACCACATGTACCGTACTCATTATTGTACGTATAATAGACAGAGATAACACATGTACAGTATTCAATATTGTACATATAATAGACAGAGATACCACATGTAGCGTACACATCATTGTACATATAGACAGAGATACCACATGTACTGTATACATTATTGTACATATAATAGACAGAGATACCACATGTACCGTACATATTATTGTACATATAATAGACAGAGGTACCACATGTAGCGTACATATTATTGTACATATACTAGACAGAGATACCACATGTACCGTATCCATTATTGTACACATAATAGACAGAGATACCACACTTACTGTACACATTATTGTACATATAACAGAGATACTACATGTACCTACTCATTATTGCATGTATAATAGATAGAGATACCACATGTACTGTACTCATTATTGTACATATAATAGACAGAAATACCGCATGTACCGTAGTCATTACTGTACATATAATAGACAGAGATACCACATGTACAGCACACATTATTGTACATATAATAGACAGAGATAATATATGTACCTTAGTCATTATTGTACATATAATAGAAAGAGATACCACATGTACCTTACTCATTATTGCACGTATAACAGACAAAGATACCACACGCACTGTATTAATTATTGTACATATAATAGACAGAGATAACACATGTACCTTACTCATTATTGCACGTATAATAGACAGAGATAGCACATGTACCTTATTCATTATTGCACATATAATAGACAGAGATACCACATGTACTGTACTCATTATTGTATATATAATAGACAGAAATACCACATGTACCTTACTCATTATTGTACATATAATAGACAGAGATACCACATGTACCTTACTCATTATTGTACATATAATAGACAGAGATACCACATGTACCGTACTCATTATTGTACATATACTAGACAGAGGTACCACATGTACCGTACACATTATTGTACATATAATAGAGAGAGATATCACATGTACCGTAGTCATTACTGTACATATAATAGACAGAGATACCACATGTACAGCACTCATTATTGTACATATAATAGACAGAGGTACCACATGTACCGTACCCATTATTGTACATATAATAGACAGAGATACTACATGTACCTTACTCATTATTGTATGTATAATAGACAGAGCTACCACATGTACTGTACTCATTATTGTATATATAATAGACAGAAATACCACATGTACTGTACTCATTATTGTACATATAATAGACAGAGATACCACATGTACCTTACTCATTATTGTACATATAATAGACAGAGATACCACATATGCCGTACTCATTATTGTACATATAATAGACAGAGGTACCACATGTACCGTACACATTATTGTACATATAATAGACAGAGATACCACATGTACCTTACTCATTATTGCACATATAATAGACAGAGATACCACATGTACTGTACTCATTATTGTATATATAATAGACAGAAATACCACATGTACCGTACTCATTATTGTACATATAATAGACAGAGATACCACATGTACCTTACTCATTATTGTACATATAATAGACAGAGATACCACATGTACCTTATTCATTATTGTATGTATAATAGACAGAGATACCACATGTACTGTACTCATTATTGTATATAATAGACAGAAATACCACATGTACTGTATTATTGTACATAAAATATACAGAGATACCACATGTCCCTTACTCATTATTGTACATATAATAGACAGAGGTACCACATGTACAGTATTCATTATTGTACATATAATAGACAGAGATACCACATGTACCTTACTCATTATTGTACGTATAATAGACAGAGATACCACATGTACTGTACTCATTATTGTACATATAATAGACAGAAATACCGCATGTACCGTAGTCATTATTGTACATATAATAGACAGAGGTACCACATGTACCGTGCCCATTATTGTACGTATAATAGACAGAGATACCACATGTACAGTATTCATTATTGTACATATAATAGACAGAGATAACACATGTACCTTACTCATTATTGTACATATAATAGACAGAGGTACCACATGTACCGTACCCATTATTGTACATATAATAGACAGAGATACTACATGTACCTTACTCATTATTGTATGTATAATAGACAGAGCTACCACATGTACTGTACTCATTATTGTATATATAATAGACAGAAATACCACATGTACCGTACTCATTATTGTACGTATAATAGACAGAGATACCACATGTACAGTATTCATTATTGTACATATAATAGACAGAGATACCACATGTACTGTACTCATTATTGTACGTATAATACACAGAGATACCACATGTACCATACCCATTATTGTACATATAATAGAGAGAGATACCACATGTACCTTACTCATTATTGTAGGTATAATAGACAGAGATACCACATGTATTGTACTCATTATTGTATATATAATACACAGAGATACCACATGTACCGTACCCATTATTGTACATATAATAGACAGAGATACCACATGTACAGTATTCATTATTGTACATATAATAGACAGAGATACCACATGTACAGCACTCATTATTGTACATATAATAGACAGAGGTACCACATGTACCGTACACATTATTGTACATATAATAGACAGAGATACCACATGTACCTTACTCATTATTGCACGTATAATAGACAGAGATACCACATGTACTGTACTCATTATTGTATATATAATAGACAGAAATACCACATGTACCGTACTCATTATTGTACATATAATAGACAGAGATACCACATGTACCTTACTCATTATTGTACGTATAATAGACAGAGATACCACATGTACTGTGCACATTATTGTACATATAATAGACAGAGATACCACATGTACCGTACTCATTATTGTACATATAATAGACAGAGATACCACATGTACAGTATTCATTATTGTACATATAATAGACAGAGATACCACATGTACCGTACACATTATTGTACATATAATAGACAGAGATACCTCATGTACAGCACTCATTATTGTACATATAATAGACAAAGATACCACATGTACTGTACTCATGATTGTATATATAATACAAAGAGGTACCACATGCACCGTACACATTATTGTACATATAATAGACAGAGATACCACATGTACCTTACTAATTATTGTACATATAATAGACAGAGATACCACATGTACCGTACTCATTATTGTACATATATTAGACAGAGATAATATATGTACCTTAGTCATTATTGTACATATAATAGACAGAGATATCACATGTACCTTACTCATTATTGCACGTATAATAGACAGAGATACCACATGTACTGTACTCATTATTGTATACATAATAGACAGAAATACCACATGTACTGTACTCATTATTGTATACATAATAGACAGAGATACCACATGTACCGTACCCATTACTGTACGCATAAAAGACAGAGAAACTACATGTACCGTACCCATTATTGTACATATAATAGAAAGAGGTACCACATGTACTGTACACATTATTGTACATATAATAGACAGAGATATCACATGTACCTTACTCATTATTGCACGTATAATAGACAGAGATACCACATGTACTGTACTCATTATTGTATACATAATAGACAGAAATACCACATATACCATACTCATTATTGTACATATAAAAGACAGAGATACCACATGTACCTTACTCATTATTATACGTATAATAGACAGAGGTACCACATGTACTGTACACATTATTGTACATATAATAGACAGAGATACCACATGTACCGTACTCATTGTACATATAATAGACAGAGATACCACATGTACTGTACCCATTATTGTACGTATAATAGACAGAGATACCACATGTACCATACTCATTATTGTACATATAATAGACAGAGATACCACATGTACCTTACTCATTATTGTACATATAATAGACAGAGATACCACATGTACTGTACACATTATTGTACATATAATAGACAGAGGTACCACATGTACCTTACACATTATTGCACATATAATAGACAGAGATACCACATGTACTGTACTCATTATTGTATATATAAAAGACAGAAATAACAGATGTACCATACTCATTATTGTACATATAATAGAGAGAGATAAAACATGTACCTTACTCATTATTGTACATATAATAGACAGAGATAGCACATGTACCTTATTCATTATTGCACATATAATAGACAGAGATACCACATGTACTGTACTCATTATTGTATATATAAAAGACAGAGGTACCACATGTACCGTACTCATTATTGTACATATAATAGACAGAGATACCACATGTACCTTACTAATTATTGTACATATAATAGACAGAGATACCAGATATGCCGTACTCATTATTGTACATATAATAGACAGAGATACCACATGTACCATACCCATTATTGTACATATAATAGAGAGAAATACCACATGTACCTTACTCATTATTGTACATATAATGGACAGAGATACCACAAATGCCGTACTCATTATTGTACATATAACAGACAGAGGTACCACATGTGCCTTACTCATTATTGTACATATAATAGACAGAGATACCACATGTACCTTACTCATTATTGTACATATAATAGACAGAGATACCACATGTACCTTACTCATTATTGCACGTATAATAGACAGAGATACCACATGTATTGTACTCATTATTATACATAAAATAGACAGAGGTACCACATGTACCTTACTCATTATTGTACATATAATAGACAGAGATACCAGATATGCCGTACTCATTATTGTACATATACAAGACAGAGGTACCACATGTACCGTACACATTATTGCACATATAATAGACAGAGATACCACATGTACTGTACACATTATTGTACATATAATAGAGAGAGATATCACATGTACCGTAGTCATTACTGTACATATAATAGACAGAGATAAAACATGTACCTTACTCATTATTGTACATATAATAGACAGAGATAGCACATGTACCTTATTCATTATTGCACATATAATAGACAGAGATACCACATGTACTGTACTCATTATTGTATATATAATAGACAGAAATACCACATGTACCGTACTCATTATTGTACATATAATAGACAGAGATACCACATGTACCTTACTCATTATTGTACATATAATAGAAAGAGGTACCACATGTACCGTACACATTATTGTACATATAAGAGACAGAGATACCAAATGTGCAGCACTCATTATTGTACATATAATAGACAGAGATACCACATGTACCGTACAAATTACTGTACATATAATAGACAGAGATACCACATGTACCTTACTCATTATTGCACGTATAATAGACAGAGATACCACATGTACTGTACTCATTATTGTATATATAATAGACAGAGATACCACATGTACCGTACTCATTATTGTACATATAATAGACAGAGATACCACATGTACCTTACTCATTATTGTACATATAATAGACAGAGATAGCACATGTACCTTATTCATTATTGCACATATAATAGACAGAGATACCACATGTACTGTACTCATTATTGTATATATAATAGACAGAGATACCACATGTACCTTACTCATTATTGTGCGTATAATAGACAGAGATACCACATATACTGTACTCATTATTGTACATATAATAGACAGAGATACCATATGTACCTTACTCATTATTGCACATATAATAGACAGAGATACCACATGTACTGTACTCATTATTGTATATATAATAGACAGAAATACCACATGTACCGTACTCATTATTGTACATATAATAGACAGAGATACCACATGTACCTTACTCATTATTGTACATATAATAGACAGAGATACCACATGTACCGTAGTCATTACTGTACATATAATAGACAGAGATAAAACATGTACCTTACTCATTATTGTACATATAATAGACAGAGATAGCACATGTACTGTACTCATTATTGTACATATAATAGACAGAGATACCATATGTACCTTACTCATTATTGCACATATAATAGACAGAGATACCACATGTACTGTACTCATTATTGTATATATAATAGACAGAAATACCACATGTACCGTACTCATTATTGTACATATAATAGACAGAGATACCACATGTACCTTACTCATTATTGTACATATAATAGACAGAGATACCACATGTACAGTACTCATTATTCTATAAATTATACACAGAAATACCATATGTACCCTACTCATTATAGTACATATAATAGACAGAGATACCACATGTACTGTACTCATTATTGTATATATAATAGAGATAAAACATGTACCTTACTCATTATTGTATATAATAGACAGAGATACCACATGTACTGTACTCATTATTGTATATATAATAGACAGAAATACCACATGTACTGTACTCATTATTTTACATATAATAGACAGAGATACCACATGTACCTTACTCATTATTGTACGTATAATAGACAGAGATACCACATATGCCGTACTCATTATTGTACATATAATAGACAGAAATACCACATGTACCGTACTCAGTATTGTACATATATTAGACAGAGGTACCACATGTAGCGCATACATTATTGTACATGTAATAGACAGAGATACCACATGTACAGTATTCATTATTGTACATAAAAAAGACAGAGATACCACAGGTACTGTTCATTATTATAATATATATATAATACCATGTACATATCAATATATAGACAGAGATACCACATGTACATATAATACATATAATGACACATGTACATATAATACACATTATTGTACATATAATAGACAGAGATACTACATGTACCGTACTCAGTATTGTACATATATTAGACAGAGATACCACATGTACCATACTCATTATTGTGCATATAATAGACAGAGATACCACATGTACCTTACTCATTATTGTGCGTATAATAGACAGAGATACCACATATACTGTACTCATTATTCTACATATAACAGACAGAAATACCACATGTACCGTACCCATTATTGTACATATAATAGACAGAGATACCACATGTACCGTACTCATTATTGTACATATAATAGACAGAGATACCACATGTACCTTACTCATTATTGTACATATAATAGACAGAGATACCACATGTACACTCATTATTCTACATATAATAAACAGAGATACCACATGTACTGTACTCATTATTGTATATATAATAGAAATACCACATGTACCATACTCATTATTGTATGTATAACAGACAGAGATACCACATGTACTGTGCTCATTATTGTACGTATAATACACAGAGATACCACATGTACCATACCCATTATTGTACATATAACAGAGAGAGATACCACATGTACCATACTCATTATTGTACGTATAATGGACAGAGATACCACAAATGCCGTACTCATTATTGTACATATAACAGACAGAGGTACCACATGTACCGTACACATTATTGTACATATAATAGACAGAGATACCACATGTACTGTACTCATTATTGTACATATAATAGACAGAGATACCACATGTACCTTCATTATTGTACATATAATAGACAGAGATATACATGTACCTACTCATTATTATTTTATATATAATAGACAGAGATACCACATGTATGCCATTATTATTGTACATATAATAGACATACCACATGTACCATACATTATTGTACATATAATAGACAGAGATACCACATGTACCGTACTCATTATTGTATATAATAGACAGAGATACCACATGTACTACTCATTACTGTACATATAATAGACAGAGATAAAACATGTACCTTACTCATTATTGTACATATAATAGACAGAGATACCACATGTACCTTATTCATTATTGTATGTATATAATAGACAGAGATACCACATGTACCATACTCATTATTTTACATATAATAGACAGAGATACCACATGTACCATTATTCATTATAATAGACAGATACCACATGTACGTACTATTGTACATATACTAGACAGAGGTACCACATGTACCGTACACATTATTGTACATATAATAGAGAGAGATATCACATATACCGTAGTCATTACTGTACATATAATAGAGATAAAACATGTACCTTACTCATTATTGTATATAATAGACAGAGATACCACATGTACTGTACTCATTATTGTACATATAATAGACAGAGATACCACATGTACTCATTACATTATTGTATATAATACAGAGATACCACATGTACCATACTCATTATTGTACATATAATAGACAGAGATACCACATATGTACTCATTATTGTACATATAATAGACAGAGATACCACATGTACGCTCATTGTACATTATAATAGACAGAGATACCACATGTACTCATTCATTATTGTATATAATAGACAGAGATACCACATGTACTGTACTCATTATTGTATATATAATAGACAGAAATACCACATGTACGTACTCATTATTGTACATATAAGACAGAGATACCACATGTACCGTATCCATTATTGTACACATAATAGACAGAGATACCACACTTACTGTACACATTATTGTACATATAATAGACAGAAACCCTATTATTTCAAGAGTGACCACCTTCATCTTTGTAGATAGACACTCCCCTCATATACCTAAGAACCATCTTCACACAGACTTTTGCAACCTTTCCTCCTTCAAGGCCCAAACATCTAGTGATAGGCTCTCATCTATAAACTGGTCCAAACTCAAACACCTTCCCTCAATGAGGCAGTTCTTCAATTCAACCAGCATCCATCCCTGATATCCTAAACACCCTAGCTCCACTAAGGAAAGTTAGGATGAAAACAACCTATACCCCTTGGCTCTCTAAGAACACCGTCACTCTTATGAAAAATCAAGATCACACCTGGAAACTTTGTCTGAAAACTAAATCGACTGTATTACCAAAACTATAAAGAGCTTAGAAATCTCACAAAAAGCATATGAACAATGACAAGAAAAATTCTTCTGTGAGGCCCAATTCACCCACAAGTCTAACCATAAAGAATTCTGGTGCACTATTAACAAGATCTTACACCCTGGGAAGACCCACCAACCCAAACCCTATCCAAACAAGACTCAAGAAAAGAAACTGCCACCCTTCTAAACTCTTATTTCATTGATTCTATTCGCAAGCTAATTCATACAGACCACACTAAAAATCTCCAGCCACCTCTCCCAACTCTACCAGTACCACCTTTCCCTTTCTAAAGCCTGTGCCACTGATTACATAAAATCTCTTCTACTTAAATTAAAACCATGCTCCCCTCTGCAGATATCTTCCCTCCTCTTTTTCTTAAACTTGTAGCTCAATTGATAGCATACTCTGTCTCTATACTTGTAAATAGGTCAATCCAGGAATCTACTGTCCCTGACATTTGGCAATCTTTTTACACCATACCATTACACAAAAAGAGGTAACTCCACCAATCCATCAAATTATAGACTCATAGCCATTCTCTCACCACTCTCTAAAATTCTTGAAAATGCATTCACAAGCAGCTTCTTAAATATCTAATTGACAATAACCTTCTGACAGCTACTCAGTATGGGTTTAGCCAAATTATATCGCATCCACTGCCCTTCTGTCTTTCACATACACTGTTGCAGAGGCGGAGACAGAAACTACTTGTGTCAAGTCTTTTCCTTGACCTCTCAAAAGCTTTTGACACTGTTTCACACTCTAAACTACTAACTAAACTAGCTGATCTCAACCTCTCCACCTCTGCAATTCTCTGGTTCTCTAACCACCTTTCCAACTGGCTACAGTCAGGCAGATGGCTTTCTACCTGCTCCCCTTTCCTATCTGTACAGACTGGTGTCCCCCAGGGCTCTATTCTAGGACCTCCTCTTTTCCACATCTTCGCAAACAGCCTCTACTCATCCTGTAACACCTCCTCCCTGATACAATACGCAGATGACAATACCCTGATCTCCTGCTCTGATGACATCTGTCACCTCCACTTTATCACTCAACACACATTTCACAATGTTGAATAATGGCTGACAACTAGCTCATCCTAAACCACCAAAATTCAAGCTACTCTTTTCCTCCTAAATCTCTATCCCACCATACAACCACCTTTACCATCTCATCATATGACAAGGCTCCTATTGAACCTTATTCTCCCACTAAACGTCTGGTATTATAATCTTCTTCTTCTTCGACTGCTCCCATTAGGGGTCACCACAGCAGATCAACTGTTTCCATTTCTTCCTGTCCTCTGCATCTTGCTCTGTCACACCAACCACCTGCATGCCCTCTCTCACCACATCCATAAACCTTATCTTAGGCCTTCCTCTTTTCCTGTTACCTGGCAGCTTCATCCTTAGCATCTTTTCCCAATATACTCTGCATCCTCCTCAGCACATGTCCAAACCAACGTAATCTTGCCTCTCTGGCTTTGTCTCCAAACCTTCCAACCTGGGCTCACCCTCTAATATACTTATTCCTAATCCTGTCCATCCTCATCACACCCAGTGCAAATTTTAACATCTTCAACTCTGCCATGTCAAGCTCTGACTCCTGCCTTTTTGTCAAAGCCACTGTCTCCAACCCATATAACATAGCTGGTCTCACTACCCTCTTGTAGACCTTCCCTTTCACTCTTACCGATGCTGCCTGTCACAAATCACTCTTGACACTCTTCTCCACCCACTCCATCCTGCCTGTACTCTCTTCTTCATCTCTTCCACACTCACCATTACTCTGAACTGTTGATCCCAAGTGCTTAAACTCATTCACCTTTGCCACCTCTACTCCCTGCATTCTCACCATTCCTCTATCCTCCCTCTCATTCACACACATATATTCTGTCTTAGTCCTGCTGACCTTCATTCCTCTTCTCTCTAGAGCATATCTCCACCTCTCCAGGGTCTCCTCCATCTGTTCCCTACTCTCACTACAGATCACAATGTCATCTGCAAACATCATGGTCCACGGGGACTCCTGTCTGATCTCGTCTGTCTACCTGTCCATCACCATTGCAAATAAGAAAGGGCTCAGAGCTGATCCTTGATGTAATCCCACCTCCACCTTAAATGCATCTGTCACTCCCACTGCAGACCTCACCGCTGTCACACTACCCTTGTACATATCCTGTACCACTCTTACATACTTCTCTGACACTCCTGACTTCCTCATACAATACCACAACTGCTCTCTAGGCACCCTGTCATATGCTTTCTCTAAATCCACAAAGACACAATGCAACTCCTTCTGACCTTCTCTGTACTTCTCCATCAACACTCTCAGAGCAAACATCGCATCTGTAGTGCTCTTTACTGGCATGAAACCATACTGCTGATTACTAATCATCACCTCCCTTCTTAATCTAGCTTCCACTACTCTTTCCCATAACTTCATGCTGTGAATGATCAGTTTAATCCCTATGTAGTTACTACAGCTCTGCACATCACCCTTATTCTTAAAAATTGATACCAAAACACTTTTTCTCCATTCCTCAGGCATCCTCTCACTTTCCAAGATTTCATTAAACAATCTAGTTAAAAACTCCACTGCCATTTCACCTAAACACCTCCATGCTTCCACAGGTATATCATCGCGACCAACAGCCTTTCTGTTCTTCATCCTCTTCATAGCTATCCTTACTTCCTCCTTGCTAATCCACTGCATTTCATGATTCACTATCCGCACATCATCCAACCTTCTCTCCCTCTCATTCTCTTCATTCATCAACCCTCAAAGTACTCTTTCCATCTGCTCAACACACTCTCCTTGCTTGTGAGTACGTTTCCCGCATTATCCTTTATCACCCTTACCTGCTGCACATCTTTACTAGCTCGGTCCCTCTGTCTAGCCAATCAGTACATGTCCTTTTCTCCTCCTTAGTGTCCAACCTTTTATACAACTCTTCATACGCCTTATCCTTAGCCTTCGCCATCTCTCTCTTTGCCATGCACCTCATCTCCTTATACTCTTGTCTACTTTCTTCATCTCTTTGACAATCCCACTTCTTCGCCAACCTCTTTCTCTGTATACTCTCCTGTACTTCTTCATTCCACCACCAGGTCTCCTTGTCCTCCTTCCTCTTTCCAGATGTCACACCAAGCACCTTTCTAGCCATCTCTTACTAGCTCTGCTGTAGTTACCCAGCTATTCGGTAACTCTTCACTGCCACCCAGTGCCTGTCTTAACTCTTCCCTGAACATCACCTCACAATTACCCTTTTTCAATTTCCACCATTTGATCCTTGGTGCTGCCCTCACACTCATCCTCCTCTTCTTGATCACCAATGTCATCCTACAAACCACCATCCTATGCTGCCTAACTACACTTTCCCCTGTCACCACTTTACAGTCTCCAATCTCCTTCAGATTGGCTCTTCTACATAAGACATAATCCACCTGTGTGCATCTTCCTCCACTCTTGTATGTCACCCTATGCTCCTCCCTCTTGTTAAAATACGTATTCATCGCAGCCATGTCCATCCTTTTCGCAAAATCCACTACCATTTGACCTTCTGCATTCCTTTGCTTAACACCATACCTACCCATCACTTCCTCATCTCCTCTGTTCCCTTCACCAACATGCCCATTGAAATCTGCTCCAATCACCAGTCTCTCACCCTTGGGTATAGTCATCACCACTTCATCTAACTCACTCCAAAATTTTCTTTCTCATCCATCGCACACCCAACTTGTGGAGCATATGCACTAATGACATTCATCATTACACCATCAATTTCCAGCTTCATAAACATCACTCTATCTGACACTCTTTTCACCTCCAAAACACTCTTAGCATACTGTTCCTTCAGGATAATGCCTACGCCATTTCTCCTCCCATTCACACCATGATAAAACAATTTGAAACCGCCTCCAATACACCTAGCCTTGCTCCCCTGACATCTGGTCTCTTGCACACACAATATACCAACTATCCTTCGGTCTATCATATCAGCTAGCTCTCCCTATACCAGTCATACTACCAACATTCAAAGTTCCGACCCTCACTATCACAGTCCTAGCCTTTACCTGCCTTCAGGCATGCCTTCCGCCTCTTCTCCTTCTTCAGCCAACAGTAGCCCAATTTCCACCAGAACCCTGTTGGCCAACAGTACTGGTGGCCTCGATCGATCCGGTATGAATTTCTGTACTGTTTTCTGCATGTATGATTTGGCAAAACTTTACGCCGGATGCCCTTCCTGACGCAACCCTCCCCATTTATCCGGGCTTGGGACCCGCATAAAGAAATGCACTGGCTTGTGCATCCCCAGTGGCTATTATAATAGATGACCAATTAAAATTTGACCTCCATATACAACACTGTATTAAAAAGACAAATCAAAAAATGGGTCTACTCTATAGAAACAAAAAATTCCTAGCCTCTAACACCAAACCCGCTTTGGCACAGGCCCTCCTCCTATCCTGTCTTTTGTACGCTTCCCCTTTGCTCACATTTCTACAATATACCCTATTAACCAAATTGGAACACATTTATAACAACATTGCTCAATTTGCCAGCAATCAACCATATAAATCCCATCACTGCCTTGCTTTAAAACAGCTTCAATGGCTTGAGTTCCCCAAACTTCTTTTTCTCTCCCAGCTACAATTCATTCACAACTTACTTAATAAACCCATAGCCTGGCCTTCTCTCTCCTCTCTCATATCCCTCTACACCCCCTCTTGAACTCTATGTAGCTTTGATCAGCACCTTCTTAAGATATATATAAAACAAACAAAAACTTTGGCAAGCTTCTTTATAAAAGCACAGTGTCCCAAACCTGGAACAATCTCCCTCCAAACATTCAGAAAAAATTCCTCCCCTAAAGTGATACTTAACGAGAAAAGCCAGCCTTTTTCTGTGTCTTGGCAAATTTCTCACAGCAACAAAAAAATGCTTATCTTGTAGTTTATCATGCATATCACCAGACGCAACTTAAAACCCATCCATAAACAAAAGTGTCTAATTTCCTCTATTACTTAAAGGAAAAGCAGTTTTCTTTTTCCAGTTTTAAAATATTTTTGCTACGACAACCATTCACTTTTTTCTATATCTTGTTTCCTTCTTGCCTGTCAGCCATCAGTTCTACCCTCAACATGTCTTTCATTCACCTTTACTGGGTACCCCCAGTACAAGACTACTACCCATATCTTGTGATCACCAAGCCAAAATCCCTGGTGATGACAATTTTGGTGCCAGGCATGCCTCAACTTGCATGGTGGTGACCTGCTAACTAGAATAATCACTTCCTCAACCCAGGAATAGTGAGCAAGTACTATCCTCTCACTCCCATCATCCCATGCTCAGCTCTTCTAGTATGCAAGCCGCTATTTAAATTCAGGTTATATACAGTAAGTTATAGTCAATTCTTTATCCCTCTATGCCAGAGAACCAGGTGCTATTCTTTTCCTGAAGACAATCAAACTATAGACCTTTAGACAAAGACAAGCCTGACTATCCAAATAGATTATTATAATCCTCATGGAGCTTCTTATGATGAATATTAGAAAGCTTTTTAATAACGTGGCATCTCCATCTATACTCTTTTAACGGCATAATTTTTAACCAGTATCACTGGTGTACTATCAGTCTCAAAGTCTTCAATTCTAGATGATCCTTCCATTCTCTAAGTAAACATCTACAACTCCTTTTCCCTTTTTTGCACATGGGGTCAGGCTGTTATATCAACAGTGGCAATCATCTAGAACAAGTCCTTCCATACTACCTATTTTTATGTTAATCTCTTTATTCCATTTCCTTCTTTCTAATATATCCTTATTTTCCACTATCACTACCCATAGTGCTTTATGATCAGAAAAATTTGGTTCTTTAATGCCTCGACTCACTTCTTTTAAATTTTTCTAAATAAATTACATAATTTATCTCTGTCCTTAAATTGGTTCTTTTAAATTTAGAATTCATATTTTAGACTCCCATTCTTCAATCCTTCTTTCATAATTTTAATATCCCGTGACCTTTCCTTTCTTTTTCTTGCACTACAGTTAAATCACCTATGAAAATTATGGATACATTAACCACTGCAAATTTTTAAATTCCTTTAAATATTTTTTCTCCTACGCTCAATATATGCATATCTAACAATTAACCTTATTAGCTCAATTTTATTCTTATTTCACACATAAATACCTGTCAGCTATCACTGCAATTACATCCACTTCTTGAATTCCACCATTTTCACTAGTACTTCAATTCTAGGGCATACTTATTTCACTATTTTCCACACTATTTTATTCCTCACATAATTTCAAAATCTTACCTTTTTTGCCTCCATATCTTGAAACAACATCCTCTTCAGTTCCTCTGCACTATTCTAATACAATACCTTTTGGTATGTACCTCACAAGACATCTACAACAACTGGAAAGGCCGCAGAAATACCTCACAAAGAGGATTACTGGCCTCAAACAGATGCCCTACGCAGGCAGTCTCA